>NC_092756.1:87343536-87433536 GCF_047496795.1 Chiloscyllium punctatum
TCTCTGTCTCTCTTCCTTTCCCCCATCCGCCTTCTCTCTCTCTCTCTCCCTCCATCCCTCATTCCCCTCCCTATGCCTCTTCTCTGTCTTCTCCCCCCAGTCCACCTCTTTTCCTCCACCCCCACTCCATCCATCTCTTCTCTACCTCGCATCTCTTCTCTACCTCGCGCCTGTTTTTTTTCTTTCTTCCTTGCTATCTCGCTCGTGCTGCTCAGTGTGCCCGTTGTGACAAGCAGTTCCCAGCAGTCAGCATGGCTTCCCCCATCAAGGCCCTGATTCGGATGGATTTGATTTGGTTGTTTATTTTTTCCCATGTCCTGTGCCCTCAGGGCCAGCCCAGCTGAGTAGGATTGGTGCACATTTCTGGGTTGGTTATCACTGGCACCCAGCCACAAGAGGAGACCAAATACCCACGTGGCTTTCCTGATTCAATCTCTGGAATCCAACTGAATATAGGCGCTGGAGCTGCAGAACTTGCCTGAGCTACATTAGCTCCCCAGCGAACATTGCATTAACTTTAAACTTTTCTCCCTTGTTTCTAAATCCCTCGTGGGCTCTTCCCTGGCTCTGTTAGCTCCTCCATACCCCACAGCCCTCCTCCAACCTCCAGTTTTAATCCCTGCTCCAATGGCGGCTCTGCCTTCAATTTAGATGGCCCAAAGCTCTGTCACCCCCTTCCCTAAACTCCCTTCACGTCTCAACTTTTAAGAAGCCCCCAAAAACCTACTTACCCTCCTGACCAAACCTCAGGCTATCGGATCCAGTGCATTCCCAACAAAGAGACCTTGGAGTGCAGGTTCCTTGAAAGTAGAGTCGCAGGGTAGATAGGATAGGTGATAAATGAAGAAGGAATTTGGTATGCTTTCTTTTATTGGTCAGAGCATTGATTGTAAGAGTTGGGGGGGGTGTCGTTGCAGCTGTACAGGACATTGGTTTAGGCCATTGTTGTAACATTGTGAGCAATTCTGGTCTCCTTCCAATCAGAACGCTGTTGTGAAACTTGAAAGGGTTCAGAAAAGATTTACGAGGATGTTGCCGGGGTTGGAGGGTTTGAGCTACAGGGAGAGGCTGAACAGGCTGGGGCTGTTTTCACTGGAGCATCAGAGGCTGAGGGGTGACCTTATAGAGGTTTATAAAATCATGAGGGGCATAGGTAGGGTAAATAGACAAGGTGTTTTCACTGTGTTGGGGGAGTCCAGAGCTAGAGGGCCTAGGGATAAGGCTGAGAGGGGATAGATTTAAAAACTGACCCCAGGGCCAACTTTTTCACAGAGAGGGTGGTGTGTGTATGGAATGAGCTGCCAGAGGAAGTGGTGGAAGCTGGTACAATTACAGCATTTAAAAGGCATCAGATTGGTCATATGAATAGGAAGTGTTTGGAGGGATATGAACATAGAACATTCCAGCACAGTACAGGCCCTTCAGCCCTCAATGTTACGCCGACCTGTGAAACCAATCTGGGACTAGATTAAATTAGGAAATCTGGTTGGCATGGATGAATTGGACTGAAAGTCTGTTTCCATGTTGGTATATCTTTATGACTCTATCTCATGGTGTGGTTTGCACCTCATCTGTGCTCCTCTTGTGAGACGGGATTCAGTCAGTCCTCAGCCAGTTCCGAGTGAGGGAGGATCTCTTCAGAGGGTCAGTGGGACTCAGAGCCGAATGGCCTGCTTCAGCACTGCAAGCATTCCACTTCTGAGTGTCTTGTTGTGGTCACTTCAGAGGACAGCTAAGAGTCAACCATGTTGCTGAGAGTTTATTTTGTTCATCTGTGACACTCCTTAGGGTTTATACAGACACCCATTGGGAGAATGGAGAGTAGCTAGGAATGAACTGACCAGCAAGGAGATGGTCTGACAAGATATGAAGCAGAGCAGCTGTATCACCCTCTCTACTCTGGGCAGGGCAAACTTTTAAAACCTGTGACCCACCTGTCCCAATCTGTTTCGTTCTAATGTTATAATAGTGATTTACATTTACATAGCACCTTTATTGTCATCCCAAAATCCTTCAGGGGTTGATCTGGTAGAAGCCTATAAAACTCCAACTGGACTAGACAGACCAAATGTAGGAAGGAGGTTTGTAATGACCGGGGAATCCTGTATCGGGGGTCGCAGTCAGAGGGGAGGGTGTAGACCACTTAGGATTGAGATGAACTTGTGGAAATTGGGTGAGGCCAAAACATTGAATGTTTTCAAGTTAGGAGTTAGGGCTAAAAAGCTCAAAGTGTGTAAGGAGACAGTGGGAACTGGGGGCTGAGTTAGATGATCAGCTATGATCATATTGAATGGTGAAGCAGTATCGAAGGGCCGAATGGCCTACTCCTGTTCTCTAGGATTAGAAGATATCTACCAGGAGAGCGTGGAGTCAGGCTGTTGTTGCACTGCTGAATTCAAATCCTCACCTCTGCAAGGTGAAAAGGTTGTGTGCACACTAAACTGAACCACCCAGTGAATGGTGCTCACTCTGCCACTCCTTTGTGTTATCGGGTCTGTTTGCTCATCGGTGAAGATGCTAATATTGACTGTGGCCTACACCCAAGGCTTCAGTGGGGACAGAAATCACACACCCCAGGACTGCGCCTGGCTCTCACCCCCTCCCCTATACATGGGAACCCCAGAGCCGGTGATGTAGCCCCCTTGACCCAGGTTCCTGTTTCTGGCCTTCACTAAAACACGAGATAGTGAGTCAGCATTATTTTACACCTCCTTTATCATGTTGTTGCAACATATATGTTTCCATCGACTTGCACATTAAGGTGTTGTTTGTGTATTTATTTACTGGATATCTCCATTGAAAAGTTAAGGGATTTGTTTTTAGACCAGTTTCTTCAAAAAGCTGATTGTTGAGTTTTATACAAATGGAATTTTTGAGCGATGCTTGCCTTGAGCCGATATGAATCAAAGACTGAAAATGTTCACTTGAGTGAAATTGCCTCTCGAATGTCACTCCCTCATTTTGAGATGTTTCTAATCCTAGGGCTTCCTTCCAACTGGTCTCTCTCTGTCTGTCTCTGTCTCTCGCGCTCGCCCTCGCCCCCTCTCGCGCTCGCCCCCTCGCCCTCTCTCTCGCTCTTTCTGTCTCTCCCCATCCCCCCACTCCTCCCTCTCCCTCCGGCTGTTTCCTTTTCTGTCGCTCTTTTACTTTCTTTTCTCTCTTACCCGTGCACTCCCCGCCAAGGTCCCAGTGTTTTGCCTCCACATTTCAGATTTGGATTGTGTCGATCTGCATTTATGAATCAATTCACTCAATTCCTCATTGATTAGTATTTACATGTTATCATTAACATCTGAAAGGCCAAGGAAAAAAACACAAGAGGTGCTAGCATCTCCCCTGTAAGCTTGAAGAAACTCCCATCCCATCTCCAAAAGGGTGGTGAGGATCGTGCAATTTGATTATTTTGTGGTTTCTGGTGTCCTGATCCTTTCCTTTCCAGGATCATACTTTGGTTCTGGAATTTTTGGAGTGTTCATCCCTGAAGAACAAAGATATACATTTATAGGATGTTTTCTGAAAGGTTACGAATTTCTCAGTCAAAGATCGTGGTTTGGCATTCACAAAAATCTAGTTTTCGACAAGTGCACGTGGTAAACATCTGGAAAATTATTTTCCTTTCAGATCCCTTCATGGCCTTGTCCCCTCTATCTGTGTAATCTCCAACCTTACAAACTCCCAAGATGATGACCCTGCACTCCTCTCAGCCTAGCCTCTTGTACATCCTAATTTTACTCATTAATAGCATTGGTTGCACCCCCCCATTGTTGCATTGGCCCCACGTTCTAGGGTTCTCTCCCTAAACCTCCCAACCCTTTACCTCGCTCGCCTTATTTAAGACATTATCTCTATCTTTATGACAGAGTTTTCATCTATTTGAGTTACAGGGAGAGACTGGATTGGCTAGGACCTTTTTCACTGGAGCGTAGGAAGTTGAGGTGACCTTTATAGAGGTCTATAAAATGATGAGGGACATGGATAAGTTGAATACCTTTTCCCTAGGGTTAAGGAGCTCAAAACTAGAGGGCATTTTTTTTAAGGTGAGAGGGGAATGATTTAGAAAAGTGACCCGAGGGGCAACATTTTCAGGTAGAAAGTGATTCATACGTGGAATGAACTGCTAGAGGAAGTGATAGATGCAGGTACAGTTACAACACTTAAAAGGCATTTGGACAGGTGCATGAATAGGAAAGATTTAGGGGGATATGTGCCAAACACAGGCAAATGGGGCTAGATTAGCCTGGGAAACCAGGGTTAGTATGGACGAATTGGACTCAAGGGTCTGTTTTTGTGCTGTAGACTCAGTGACTTTGACTCTATGAGTAGGACCTGGGTATCATAGCCTCAAAAATAAGAGGGGAACAGATTTAGGATGGAATTGAGGAGGAACATCTTCATCCAAACGGTTGTAAATCTGTGGAATTCCCTGTCCAGTTGAGGGTGCCTTGTTGAATGTTTTCAAAGCCAAGATAGATTTTTGAACAGGATAGGAATTACAGGTTATGGTGTGCGGGCTGAGTCCACAAGATGATCAGCCGTCATCTTATTGAATGATGGAGCAGGCTTGAGGGGCCGGATGGCCTACTCCTGCTCCTAGTTCTGATCACATGCTTTGTTTTGTGGTGCTCCTCTGTAGTCCTTTGGACATTTCTTTTATATTAAAGGCACTATGGGAATGTAGGTTGTTGTGCAGCTGTTCACCTACTGCCAGTAAAGTCAAATGGTTACTTGCCTCCCTGTCCTGGCTCTAATTCATGTGGATGTTTTGACTGATGTTTATCCCGTTGGTACAATGCGGTCTGAGCCTTGCAAAGCCTTTTGTTTACCACGCTGAGCTGTGAAAGCATCAACAGATGGGCACACTCTGAGGGTGGCAGCCATGTTTATTTGGCTTTCAGGCCTAAAAAAGGGGGGGGGGGGGGGGGGGGGGGGGTGGGGAGGATTTGGATGTTTGTTCAAAGGCTGTTGCCTAGCGATTGTGCTGTCGCTAATCTCTCCAGGGAATTCAGTAGCACAACATCTGCTCGGGTTGCCGAGGGAATGGTATGGGATGTGCAGGCAGGAAGGGAGTATGCAGCTATCACTGTTTCTCAGATTATATTTAAAGAGCCTGACTCCAGGCCTTGCTGTTTCAGGCTTGTCTTTTTTGAGTAGTTCTGTTGTTGAAGCTTGAAGCAGATTTTAAACACCGTGCTTGTCTGAGTACAAATATCTGTAATCCTCAGTGTAGAATCTGTCCTTTTATTTACAGCAGGCTTGCGTGAGAAAGGCTTTCTTTAGGAAATGTTGTGTAGGTTTTTTTTTAGCAATAACATTCAGTTGATCTCCTGGTAACCAATGACGGAAATAAAACTGCTCCTTTAATGGCTTTTTATTCTTTTCCCTCATCACGCCCCCTAATCTGCGGCATGGTGACTCAGTGGTTAGCACTGCTGCCTCACAATGCCAGGGACCTGGGTTCGATTCCAGCCTCAGGCGACTGTGCGGAGTTTGCACATTCTCCCCGTGTCTGCGTGGGTTTCCTCCGGGTGCTCCAGTTTCCTCCTAAAATCCAAAAATGTGCAGGTTAGGTAGAGTGGCCTTGCTAAATTGTCCAGTGTTCAGCAATGTGTAGGCTAGGTGGGTTAGCCTTGGGGAATGCAGGGGTACAGGGATAGGGTAGTGGGGTGGGTCTGGGGTGGTGTCAACTTGGTGGGTTTGAATGGCCCAACTTCCACACTGTAGGGCTTCTATGAAATCTCTCTCGATATGAAAACAAACCCTTCGTTTATCGAAAGACAGAACCAGTTCCTATGGATTACAGGGTCGCTAATGTAACCCCGCAGTGTAAGATGTGAGGCAAAGAGAAAACAGTGAATTATAGACTGGCTTGTTTGACGTTGGTAGTGGGGACAAGTGGTGGAACCCATTATAAAAGATTTAATAGTAGAACACTTGGGATGTTATATTGAATTTGAGCAGGACATTGGTGAGGCCGCTTCTGGAGCACTGTGTCCAGTTCTGGTTGCCCTGTTATAGGAAGGAAATTATTAAGCTGGAGAGGATTCAGAAGGGATTTACCAGGGTGTTGCTTTGGAATGGAGAGTTTGAGTTAAAGGAGAGGCTGGTTAGGCCGGGACTTTTTTCACTGGAGTCTAGGAGATGGAGGGGTGACCTTATAGAAGTTTATATAAGGGTATAGATAAGGTGAATGGCAGGTGTCTTTTTCCTCTGGTGGGGGGGGGGGTGGATTTTAAAAAAGTGGAGGAATAATTTTAAGATGAGAGGAGAAAGATTTAAAAAAAGACACAATGGGCAACATTTTTAAAGAGAGTGGTTTGTGTATGGAATAAACTTCCTGAGGAAGTAGTGGATGATGGTGGGGTGGGGGGGGGGGAATACAGTTACAGCATTTAAAAGGCATTTGGATAAATACTTGAATAAGAAATGTTTGGAGGGATATGGGCCAGGAGCAGGCAGGTGGGGCTAGTTTAGTTTGGGATTATGGTTGGTATGGACTGGTTGGACCAAAGGGTCTGTTTCCATGCTGTGTGATAGAATTGGATAGAGTTACCGTGGATTTATAGAAGGGAAGGTATACTTGCTGGAATATTTTGAGGATGTGTCTAGTCATAGAGTCATAGAGTTGTACAGAACAGAAACAGACCCTTCGGTCCAACCTGTCCATGCCGACCAGGTATCCCAACCCAATCTAGTCCCACCTGCCAGCACCCGGCCCATATCCCTCCAAACCCTTCCTATTCATATGCCCATCCAAATGCCTCTTAAATGTTGGATTTGTACCAGTCTCCATCACTTCCTCTGGCAGCCCATTCCATACATGTACCATCCTCTGCATGATAAAGTTGCCCCTTAGGTCTCTCTTTATCTTTCCCCTCTCACCCTAAACCCATGCCCTCTAGTTCTGGGCTCCTGACCCCAGGGAAAAGACTTTGCCTATTTACCCTAGCCATGCCCCTCATAATTTTGTAAACCTCTATAAGATCACCCCTCAGTCTCCAACGCTACATGGAAAACAGCCCCAGCCTGTTCAGCTTCTCCCTGTAGCTCAAAACCTCCAACCCTGGCAACATCCTTGTACATCTTTTCTGAACCCTTTCAAGTTTCACAACATCATTCCGATAGGAAGGAGACCAGAATTGCACGCAGTATTCCAACAGTGGCCTAACCAATGTCCTAAACAGCCGCAACATGACCTCCCAACTCCTGTATTCAATATCTGACCAATAAAGGAAAGCATAACAAACGTGCCTTCACTATCCTATCTACCTGTGACTCCACTTTCAAGGAGCTATGAACTTGCACTCCAAGGTCTCTTTGTTCAGCAACCCTCCCTAGGACCTTACCATTAAGTGTATAAGTCCTGCTAAGATTTGCTTTCCCAAAATGCAGCAGCTCGCATTTATCTGAATTAAACTTCATCTGCCACTTCTCAGCCCAGTTGATTGTGTGGAGGAGAGGGAGAACAGGGGCGACCCAGTGGATGTGGTTTACATTCGGTTCTGCTGTAACGTGCGTTTCTTCAACGTGAATTGGCTTTAATGAGTTTGAAGAATTTACACCGTCTTTTGTAGACCGCGAACTTTCCTTACCTGTATTGGCTCTGATGCGATTCTGGACCCCATTAGTTTAAAAGGTGCGGCTGTTGCGCGATTTTCTAATAACGCGCGATCGCACGAGAACGGAGCTGTCACATTATTATCAGAACCGACTGTACTTGGATTTTCAGAAGGCTTTCGGTGACGTTCCATGTAAGCGTGCAACATTTAAACCACATTGGATTACCCCTTTCCTCTAATCTCTCTCCCGGCTCCGAAGTCCAAACGGGGAACAGTGTCCTGAGCTGGAAGTCAGTGCTGCGATCGGTGTGCCAGTACTGGTCACCATGTGTGCAATATCCAGGATCCTGCAGATGTACACAGCCTCGAGGGAATGTTCCATGGAACTGGGGGACTTGGCAGACTGGAAAGTGAGATTAGGGATAAACAGGCCAATTTTTTTCCCTGAGTTGCTGGCAATGATGAGTGAGGTACTGCAGAGATTAGTGCTTGCACCCCAGCTAATCACAACATGTACTCGTGAGTTGGAAGAGGGAACGAAATGTAATATCTCTTAAGTGTGTGAACTGTGGGGCGGGTGAGCTGTGAGGAGGATGTGAGAGGAATTCAGACATGCTTCAGTGTGATTTAGACAAGTTGAGTGAGTGGGTGAATGTGTGGCAGATGCACTATAATGTGAGATTATCTTTGGTAGCAGAAATAGGAATTATTATCTGGGAATAAATTGGGAAAGGGAGAGGGTGCAACCTGTTTTGGATGTCTTTGCACACCAGTCGCTGATGCAAGCATTGCAGGAGCAGCAGGTAGTGAAGAAGGCACATGGTTTGTTGGCTTTCTTAGTGAGAGGATTGGAGTACAGAGCCCTAGTGAGAGCACAGTTGGAGTATTGTGTGCAGCTTTGGTCTCCTTTATCTGAGGAAGGATTATCGTAGAATAATCACTGTGGAAGCAGGCCATTCAGCCCATTGAGTCCACACCGTCCCTCCGAAGAGCATCCCATCCAGACCCCTACCCTATAACCCTGCAGTTCCTCATGGCTAGCCCCACCCCTAGCCTACAGATCCCTGGACACTATTGGGGTAATGTCCCACAGCCCATTCACCCCAACCAACATATCTTTGGATTGTGGGGGGACATCAGAGGACCCGGAGGAAGCACATGCAGATACAGGGAGAACGTGCACACTCCACACAGTCAGTCACCCGAGGCTGGAATCGTACCCGGGACACTGGTGCTGTGAGGCAGCAGAGCCACGGTGCCACCCGGATGTTCTGGCAATGAAGTGAGTGCAGTGAAGGCTTGGCAGAGTGAATCCTGGAATCGCAGGACTAATGTATGAAGAGAGACTGGATCAGTTGGAGTTTAGAAGAATGAGAGGGTGGGGGATTGATAGTTGATCATGCCTTTTGGTGGGTAGTTGGTGCTCGTGTATCCTAGTGGCGAGTTTCCTGCCTGTTTGTCCAGTCTTCTCCAAAATCGCAATGATATTGTTTATTTGCATCATTTGAGGGGCCCCTGACCCAGGGACCGCGATTATTGCTCACTTACACAGTGAAGAGTGTGGTATTTGTCTTGTCTGTGATGGGGATAAGAGAGCGAGAGAGAGTTTATTTCACACTCACTAAGAATTTGTGCTGCTTTCATGAGTAAATAACCTGAAATATTTAGACATTAGAAGTTTGCTCCTTCTCACTCCCCCTCTCTGTCTGAGGATCCCTCACTGTAGTTGAGCTGAACCAAACCCTGCTTTTGATTAGCTCACTGCATCACTTGTTTGGTGTGGTGTTAGCCTCTAGACAGAAGCGTGGGCCATCTGTTGTCCATGTGCGCTCCATTCAGCTTCAGCAGAGTTTGCTCAAGGCGTCTGACAGATGAGAATTCTTTTCAATCTTGCCTCTCTTCCCTTGTGGTTTAATGTACAATAATTTAGCTCCCTCGCTGTCACCGCGCTGCCTACTCCTGCAGACCAGAGGGCCTGACTTGTCCTTGCCTCCTTGCTCTCAGTTGGTGAGGGACTCTGGTCCCTTCCCAGTGGGATGTGTCTACTCCTGGCCGCTCGTCCGCGTAACTGGAGCCACCCGTGCGTCAGTGAGAATAGGCACAGTGGGGCTGCTTGACCCTGTGCAGACGATGAAACTTTGCTTAAAGAGGATGCCCCAGTATGCCCGCACCTGTCTCCTGCTTGCTGCAGTGCTCCAGTGAAGCTCAGCGCAAGTTGGAAGAACAGCATCTCATTTTTCCCTGAGGAACTCTACAGCCTTCTGGATTGTTTCGAGTCCAGCAATTTTGGGGCTTGAATCTCCCATGTTGTTCCCCTAACCCTCACACACCAGGCCTTGTTATCTCATTGGTCTGCTATTACACACAGCCCATTGTTAGCCTTAACTGTCCCCATTAGCAACTATTCATTCTCCCAGGCTGATAATTATCCAATCCTTTTCCCTCCACCCCTCCCCCCCCCCCCCCCACCCACCCACCCACCCACCCTACATGCATCACATCTAGACAGGGTCTTTAAGAAGGTGTTTAGCACACTTGTCTTCATTGCACAGATAAGAGTTGGGACGTCATAGGATGTTGGTGAAGCCCCTTCTGGAGGACTGTGTCCAGTTCTGGTCGCCCTGTTATAGGAAGGATATTATTAAGCTGGAGAGTGTTCAGAAAAAATTCACCAGGATGTCGCTGGGAATGGAGGGTTTGAGATATAAGGAGAGGCTGTACAGGCTGGGACTTTTAACATTGGATAGACGGGCAGAAAACTTGCCACCAAGATATATGAACGCCAACTGGCCAACAAAAGCCATGACCCACTGTCACTAGTATCCTTACATACAGGCAAAGAAGGACACCACTTTGACTGGGACAACTCATCCATCCATGGACAGGCTAAAGAGAGCCATGCACGGGAATTCCTCGAGGCCTGGCATTCAAACCGGAACTCCATCAATAAGCACCTCAATTTCAAGCCCATCCACCATCCTTTGAGAAAAAGAATCAGAAATGATATCCCCCACCTTAAGAAAGTGGGATATACCACCAGCGTTTCACCAGAGGCACACTGATGATGTTACCTAGTATGGTCACGAAACATCTGAAAATGAACCTTCAAGCTCAGCGAGCAAACTTGCAACCTGAACTTTTTTACTGGAGCGTAGGAGGGTGAAGGGTGAACTTTATAGAGTCAAGAGTTGTACGGCACAGAATGAGGCCCTTCAGTCCAACTTGTCCATGCTCACAACTTGATCTAGTCTCATGCTGGCAATATGCCCATTTCCCTCTTAAACCCTTCCTGTTTATTTCCCCATCCTGATGCCTTTTAAATGTATTTGTGCTTGCCTCCACCACTTCCTCTGACAGCTCATTCTGTACACATAGCACCCTCTTCATGGAAAGGTTGTCCCTTAGGTCCATTTATATCTTTCCCATCTCATCTTAAACCTAAGCCTTCTGATTTCAGACTCCCCCACCCTAGGGAAAAAACCTTGGTAATTCACCCCATCCATGACCCTCATGATTTTATAAACCACTATAAGGTCACCCCCTCAGCCCCCAATGCTCCAGGGAATACAGCCTCAGCCTATTCAGCCTCTCCCTATAGCTCAAACCCTCCAACCTCCTTGTAAGTCTTTCCTGAACCCTTTCAAGTTTAACAACATCTTTCCTATAGCGGGGAGACCAGAATTGAAAGCAGTTTTCCAAAAGTGGCCTAACCAATGTCCTGTACAGCTGCAACCTGGTGCCCCAACTCCTACACTCTACTTACTGACCAATAAAGGCAAGAGCACCAACAAATAATGAGGGGTATAGATTAGCTGACTGGCAGGTGTCTTTTTCCTAGGTTGGGAGATTTTGAGACTAGGGCACAATTTTTTAAGGTGCGAGGAGAAAGATTTGAAAAATGCATGAAGGGCAACGTTTTTTACACAGCGAGTGGTTCATGTGTGGAATGAATGTCCAGAGGAAAGTGGTGGATGCAGACACAGTTACAACATTTAAAAGACATTTGGTTAAGTGCATGAATAGGAAATGTTTGGAAGGATATGGGCCAAGCACAGGCAAGTGGGACTAGTTTAATGTGGGATTGTGGTTGGCATGGACTGGTTGGGCCGAAGGATCTGTTTGCCTCTATAACCTCCGATTTTGTAAATCAGGGAAACAAATCTGCCATCCTTATCCTCTTTGGCCTATGTGCAACTCCAGGCCCACCATCATGTAGTTGACCCTCTGGCATAGCAAGCTACTCAGTCAGAGGGCACTTAGGATGGCCGACACATGCTGGCCTTGCCCAGATCCCATGAAGGAATAATCTTTCGAAAAAGGGCCAGTAAATGGCATGTATGTGTGTGTGTATGTGTGTACAGTATGAGGTGTGTATCTCTCTGCTGCGTCTTGGTGACTGAGCAATCGTGTTTGATTAACCATGAGCCGAGTGTCTCATGTTTTGCCACGTGCTCCTGAGCCACAACAGGTTGTGTCATTGAGCAGAAATCTTTGGGTTACTTTTTGACAGCAGCATTCTGGCACGAAGGGAAATTGTCTGGAATCTGGGTTCTTCTGAAAATGAAGGAGGTCGCTTTATTCATTGCACCCCCAACTACCAACACCAGACCCCCCCCCCCAACCAACACACACACAGGCACCCACTCTCTTGCTCTCTCTGTCTGTGTCTGTGTGTGTCTCTCTCTCTCTCTCTCTGTCTCTCCCTCTTTCAGTTTCTCTCCCTCTATCTTTATGCCTCCCTCTCTCTGTCTCTCTCTCTCTCTCTCTGTCTCTCTCTCTCTCTCTCTCTGTCTCTCTCTCTCTGTCTCTCTCTCTCTCTCTGTCTCTGTCTCTGTCTCTGTCTGTCTCTCTCTCTCTCTCTCTCTCTCTCTCTCTGTCTCTCTGTCTCTCTCTCTATCTCTCTCTCTCTCTGTCTTTCTCTGTGTGCATCTCTCTTTGTATGTGTCTCTCTGTCTGTCTTTCTGTCTCTCTGTCTCTTACCGTGTGTCTGTCTCTCTGTCTCTGTGCGCGTCTCTCTTTTTATGTGTCTCTCTCTCTGTCTCTGTCTCTGTGTCTCTTGCTCCCTGTGTGTGTGTGTCTCTCTCTGTCCACGTTATAATGCACATCACTCTTTCTAGTAGAGCTGTATCTTTTTAAAATCCTTGAAAAGGCCAGAGCTAATTAAAGTCATTTGTGTAGATTTTATTTTTAAACAAAATGTGAATTCCCTGGATAGCGTGTGATGAGGCCAGTGTCCTTCCCCATCAGAGCTGTAAGGAGATGGGAAATGGGAACTGAGAAGGCCATTTAGCCCCCTCCTAGCCTGCTCCTTGTCATTCAATAAGGTCCTGGTTGGTCTGGTTATGTCCTGAGCTCCAAGCTCCGAGAACCCCCTCCTTCCTTGTTGTGTATCTCAGCTCTGAATAAATGTGAGGGTGGGGGGATTGTCCAGTGGTATTTTCGCTCACCTATTAATCCAGAGGCTGAGGTAATGTTCGGTGTAGCTGTGTTCAACTCTTGCCATTCATTTTGCATTCTATAATAATCTGGAATTATTATTGCTATTTATCAAGGAAAATCTCATCTGGTTCACTAACGACCTTCAAGGAACGAAATTTGCCATCCTTACCTGGTCTGGCCTACATGTGACTTCAGACTCACAGCCATGTGGTTGACTCTTAACAGCCCTCTTGGCAGTTAGAGATAAGCAATAGAATTGTAGAATCCCTACAGAAAGAGGCCATTGGGCCCATTAAGTCTGCACTAACCCTCCGAAGAGCATCTCGTTCCAAACCCAGACCCCTTTCCCATCCCTGTAACCCTGTGTTTCCCATGGCTAACCCACCTAACCTACACATCCCTGGTCACTATGGGGCAATTTCTCATGGCCAGTCCACCCACCCTAACGCCACACGGGGTGACTGCCTGTGTGGAGTTTGCACATTCTCCCTGAGTTTCCTCCAGGTGCTCTGGTTTCCTCCCACAATCCAAAGATATGCAGGTTAGGGTGGATTGGCCATGCTAAATCGCCCACAGTGTCCAGGGATGTGCAGGCTAGGTGGGTTAGCCATGGGAAATGTGGGGTTACAGGGATAAGGTGAATGGTCTTCAGAGAGGGTTAGTGTGGACTTGATGAGCCAAATGACCTGCTTCCACACTCTAGGGATTCTGTGACTAAACGCCGGGTCCTGGTGCTAGCTTATCGGAAGCTTAGAGTAGAATCTTGCTGGTGTGTTGCTTTCTGACTGACCCGCTTTCTCTCGGTCTCTCTCCTTCAGCCTTCGTGATCTACAATTTCCTCAGCCTCTGTTACGAGTACCTGGGAGGAGAGAGTGCCATAATGTCGGAGATTCGAGGCAAGCCCATCGAGTGAGTCTCCCACATTCCTCGTTGTGTCATTCTGTCAACTTCACCTGAGGTTGCTGACGGTGATTAAACCTATTTCTGGAGGTTTCATTGATATGTCGCCGGGCCCCAGACATTATTTTACCAGCATGTCCATTCTTGTGTCTGCCTGCACCAATCGGAAAACAGAAAGACTTTCAATTATCCCAATGCATGATGGTTCACTGTTGGCCAAGTAACCTTTTATTCCTTGTTTTTTGCTCTATAAACTGGAATGTTTGAAGAAAATGACCCAAATACTCCCCAATACTGCGGATGTGGGTCTGGCAGTATCTGAAAATTGTTATGCCACAGAAAGGCACCATTCTGCCCATCATGCCAGCTCTGATTCTGACCCCTTGTGCCAATCTCCTGTCTTTTTTAGTGTCCAAGTAACCATCCAGTCACCCCCCTGAATGCCCTGGTTGAACCTGCCTCCGTTTTGAGGCAGTGCATTCCATTCCCTAACCATTCATAGAATAGAATCCCTACTGTGTGGAAACAGGCCCTTCGGCCCAACAAGTCTACACTGACTCTCAAAAGGAAACCCATTCCCCATTACTCTATGTTTACCCCTGCCTAATGCCCCTAACCTACACATCCCTGAACACTGTGGGCAATTTAGCCTGGCCAATTCACCCTAACCTGCACAACTTTGGTCTGTGGGAGGAAACCAGAGCACCTGGAGGCAACCCACGCAGACGCGGGGAGAATGTGCAAACTCCACACAGACAGTTGCCTGAGGCTGGAATCAAACCTGAGTCCCTTGCGCTGTGAGGCAGCAGTGCTAACCACAAAGCCACTGTGCCACCCCGATGTGAGGGAAGATAAGTTTTTTTTCCCCACCCTTGCTTCGTTTGCACAGTAAATCTATTCCTACCTTTCGATTTTTTTTTTCCCTTTTATGAGTGGGACCAGCTTCTCCCTCTCTTTTCCATCCAGCTCTCTCATGATTTTGAAAACCTCTATCAAATCACCTCTCAGCTGCCATCTGTCCAAGGAGAACGGTCCCAATGCCTTTGACCTATCCTCATTCCTGAGGTTACTCATACCTGGAACCGTTCCTTGTAAATTGTATTCTCTCCAGTGCACTCAAATCTTTCCTATAATGTGGTGCCCACATCTGCAGACTATCCTGCAGCTGAAGAGAAGGCGAGGACTGCAGATGCCTGGAGAGTCAGAGTCGAAAAGTTTCAAAAAGGAGCAAAAGGGTCTTATGCCCGAAATGTCGACCCTCCTGCATCTCCAGATGCTGCCTGTGAAGATCTAGACCCCCCTGCATGGCCTCTCGGTCCAAGATCGGTCAAAAGAATCACTAGGAAAACGGTCTGTTTAAAGCAAAGTTACTAGTTTAATAAATTAAAGGAGCCTGGCGCAGATTTATCCAGCAGCACGGAGGTTAATAGCTTCTGTGTTCCATGGAGAAATGGCACAATTACATTCGAAAATTGCACATTATTTATATTTTTTTTAAGAGATAGTACAGCCTTAATTACAAGAAAATACCAATCACATACAATAAGGTGACATGATTTACAGCAGGTTAATCCAATGATATTTCCTGGGAAAGGGTTCTTAATTTACGTAGAGCACCATCTCATGCTAACAGTTCAAGGTTAGTTCGAACATCAAATCACTGTCTTATGATTCATACTATGAAAAATCCACTGTTCTCTCTTATCTCTAAATACAACCAACTTAGCAAAGCATCAGTTCAAGTTCACCGAGGCAAATCATTACTTGCAGCCACTTTGTTGTGTTATTTTAAATTGAAAAGGCACATCCTAAATTCAAGTTTTAGATCCTCACCTGACCTACCGTGCTTTTCCAGCACCAGGCTTTTGAAAAGTACAGCTGAGGTTTAGCAAGTATCTCATTACAAGTTCAACACCACCTCCTTGTTCTTGTACCCTGCGCCCGTGTTACTAGAGCAGAGGATACTGTTTGCTTCATTAACTGGTCTCACCTCCTGTCCCGTCAGTGATCTCTGCATGTACACTTACAGCAAGTTTGGATAGATCTGTCACTGCTGATGCTGGGATTATTCCTAACCAGGCGTACTCTCCTTTAGGTCCAGCTGTATGTACGGTACTTGCTGTCTCTGGGGGAAGACATACTCCATTGGATTTCTACGCTTCTGTAAACAGGTACAGTTTGCACTTTGACCCTCACGATGCCAGTTTTCACCCTGGAACCAGCAGGTTCTCACCTGGTCCTTTTCTCTCTCGCACCCTCTCTTGCTCGCTGTCTCTGACTCTTTGCAATGGCTGAATGCCGTCTGTTTGTGCTTACAGGCCACCCTGCAGTTTTGTGTGGTGAAACCGCTGATGGCCATTATCACCGTCATCCTCCAGGCTTTCGGGAAGTACAAGGACGGAGACTTCAAGTGAGCAACCACGTAACCTTATCGTTTCTGACTCTCTCGCGTTCCTTTTGCCCACTGCCACGGCAGATGTCGCCTAGCGATGCCAGTCCGAGGCTGGTGCAATCCACTGTCGTTGGTGACCTGGAGGGGATATGTGTCTGTTGGTGCAATTCTGTTGTGGCATCATTGAATCTTCACAAGTAGCTTTCTCGTCGTGGGTAAGGACCCTCTGTGAGGGCAAAGAGAATTCCAAAGTAGAAGTTCCCTCACACTCCATAGATGTGTAGGTTATTTGGATTGGCCGTGCTAAATGGCCCACAGTGTTCAGGGGTGTGTAGGTTAGGTGCATTAGTCAGGGGTACTGTAGAGTAATAGGGTAGGGGGAATGGGTCTGGATGGGAAACTCTTTGGAGGGTTGGTGTGGACTTGTTGGGCCAAATGGCCTGTTTCCACATTGTAGGGATTCAATGATAATGACTCGACCTCTCTAAGCGATGTTTAACTGGGATCTTTCTCTCCTCACATCCAGCGTCGCCAGCGGCTACCTCTATGTCACTATTGTGTATAATATCTCGGTCAGCCTCGCTCTCTACGCTCTCTTCCTGTTCTACTTTGCCACACGGGAACTCCTCAGTCCCTACAGCCCGGTGCTCAAGTTCTTCATGGTGAAGTCGGTCATCTTCCTGTCCTTCTGGCAAGGTGAGAGCTCCCGCCGGGAAACGGGCGCAGTCATGGGCGGTCGGGAGGGGGAAAATGTAGACCCAGCTGCCCGAATGGCCTGAGGCAGCGAATTTGACTGGAACTTCCAAAAAGGATGTGGGTGAATGGAAATGCAGTAGTTCCTCCCTCGTACCCGCGGGGGATACGTTCCAAGATCTACCATGGAAGCCCAAATCCATGGATAGGAACGAACCCATTCATTAAATAGGAAATTCACCTTCCCAGCAGCCCCCTGGTCACCATTTCTGGAAGGTTCCCTGTAATATCTCCTCCGGGCCGCAGTTAACTGAAACCGCGGAAACCGGACCCGTGGAATCTGGGATCACCCTGTATTACAAATCGGGATGGGGAATGAGCCGCAAAGATTGGGGCAAATTGGACGGAACTATCAAATAGCTAGCACAAGAACAGTGGGGTGAATGGCCTCCCATTACTCCACTGTTCTAAGGCAAATATATATTTTAAAACTATGTGCTTTCTTTAAAACAAAAGGTGAGGGGTTGCGAAGCGAATTGGGAGACATGTTAAGTTGGATTTTTTTTTAATGGTGATGGCTTGGAAAGGACAGGGAGGTGGATATCCTCCGAGGCCTCCTGTGATTGGTGGACCCGGCTTTTGTTCCTTTGTTAGTCACGTTGCTTCAGTATCATTCCCAGATCTCCCACTGTAGCAGGGGGTGGGGTCTGTAGATATTTTTAACCAACCCCTTTCAGAGGAGTTGTGACCCGTCGCTGGGGCAGGTGCGACTTCAACCCTAGGCCTCCCAGCTTAGAGGTACAGACACTGCCACCACCCCACAAGAGCACTGCTCGTAGATGGCTGTTGGCATGAGAATGAGATCTGTCACGGCCTGTGGTGGGGGTGAGGAAGCAATGCCCAACCCCCCACTCAACTACCCCCACTCCAGCTCCTGCTCTTTGGAACAAGCTATCGGTGTTAAAACTCATTCACCCTTTCACTATGAAACGAGATGAATCGATCTCGCTATTTCAGGACATCCCAAATATACTAATTAGATGCAGAAGTAAGAAACTTGGCCTTCAAAGCTGGCTCTGCCATTCAATAAGAACATAGAATCCCAGAGTGTGGAAACAGGCCATTTGGCCCATCGAGCCCACACTGGTGCAGCATGCCTACCCCTCCCCCCCCCCCCCCCCCCATCCCATCCTAACTCTGTAAAGCTATATTTCCCACGCCTTACCCACCCAATCTGCACATCCCTGAACACCATGGGGCAATTTAACATGGTCAGTCCACCTAACCTACACATCTTCACCCTATGGAGAAAGTGAGGACTGCAGATACTGGAGATCAGAGTCAGAAAATGTGGTGCTGGAAAAGCACAGCCGGTCAGGCAGCATCTGAAGAGCAGGAGAGTTAACCTTTTCCGAGCATAAGCTCCCTCATCTTCAGACTGTGGGAGAAAACCCACGCAGACAGTGGCCAGAGGCTGGAATCGAACCTGGGTCCCTAGCGCTCTGAGGCAGCAGTGCTGATGACCGATCCACCGTGCCATCCACAAACAGCCCATAGGCCAGCTCGCAGGCCTGATGAATTTCTCCTTCGCACGTGAATCTTTCATTCCCTCCTCTGTCTGTCTATTTTTGCCTTTAAAATAGTCAGTGATCCCGTGTCCGCCAACTTCTGGGGCAGAGGGTTCCAAAGATGCATACCACTGAGAGAAACCATTTCCTCCTCCGTTCCATCCTGAAAGAGTTACCCCTAATTTTAAAACAATATCCCCTTTAGTTCTAGACTGACCCACAGGAGAGGGCATTTGATGCCCTGATGGTATTAATGCATCCAGTCCAGTCACCCTTTCTCGGGCTCCGACGTCTAGGAATTCGAAACGCAAACTCTGCTCTCTCTCCACAGATGCTGCTCCACCTGCTGAGTTTCTCCAGCAATTTATCTGATTTCTAACATCTGCTGCGTTTCATTTTATATTAGTTAAACCAGTCGAAAAGTTGCCTCTTGCTTTCCCTTTTTAAAAAAAACAAAACCCCCGAAGGTGAAAAATGTTTTGCCTTGCGTGTTCCGTCTCTGGAGGTGTGGCCATGTTTAGCCGTTGAAATGGGATCACAATGTGGGGGGAGGGAATGGGTTTATCAGGCATTGAAAAAGTGCTGCTGTACTCAACTATCAAACCTCTGAGAAAACTTGCAGAAGGATGGGGTGGCACGGTGGCTCAGTGGTTAGCACCACTGCCTCACAGCACTAGGGAACTGGGTTCGATTCCAACCTTTGGTGACTGTCTGTGTGGAGTTTGCACCTTCTCTCTTGTGTCTGCGCGGGTTTCCTCCGGGTGCTCCGGTTTCCTCCCACAGTCCAAAGATGTGTGGGTTAGGTGGATTGGCCATGCTCAATTGTGCAGGCTAAGTGAGTTAGCCATGGGCAATGCAGGTTTACAGGAATGGAGGTGAGTCTGGGTGGGGTGCTCTTCAGAGGGTCAGTATGAATTCGATGGGTCAAATAGCCTGCTTCAATACTGTAGGGATTCTATGATCAAAAGTTAAAGACACGTTTTTAAAACAAATTTACTTGAGCATCAGAGAGTGAAGGTGGAAGAGGCCATTGAACCCATTGTGCCTGTATAAGCTCTTTCAGAATAGCTTTACAATCAATAA
Organism: Chiloscyllium punctatum; assembly: GCF_047496795.1. Taxonomy (NCBI): domain Eukaryota; kingdom Metazoa; phylum Chordata; class Chondrichthyes; order Orectolobiformes; family Hemiscylliidae; genus Chiloscyllium; species Chiloscyllium punctatum. The sequence goes on from NC_092756.1 coordinate 87,363,168, forward strand.
ATCCCTCGACCCTCAGCTTTGACACTTCCCCACAGCTCTGGAAACAACTTCCCTTCAAATATTTAACCCATGCTTATTTTAAAAGATGCTATCTGATTTGCTTCCACAACCCTTTCAGACATTGCATAGCGCATCGCAACAAAGTGATATGTTTAAAAGTGGAAGTACTTTTTTATTCCCCTCGATGGCTTCTTCCATCAATAATCTGAAATATGAATTGTTGCCAATTCACCTTAAACAAGATTCAGCATAAAACAGGCTTGTTCATTCTTCTGCCTGCACCCAATGTTTTTTATTGTTGGTTTGTTCACGAGATGAGGGTGTCACTGACCAGGTCGGCATTTACTACCCATCCCTAATTACCCAGAGGGCAGTTAAGAGTCAACCGCATTCCTGTGGGTCTAGCGTCACACGTAGGCCAGACTGAGTAAGGATGGCAGATTTCCTTCCCTGAAGAACATTTGTAAAATCCCATCCGGTTCACAGCAATTGACAATATCAAATCTCAAGGCAAAGTACTGTGGCTGCTGGAAATCTGAAACAAACCCAGGAAAATGCTGGAGAAACTCAGCATGTCTGGTAGCATCCGAAGGGAGAGAACAGAGTTAATGTTTTGAGTCCGGTATGACACTCTGTCAGAACATGGCCAGATTTTTATTGAATTCAAATATCAACTTCTGCCACAATGGGATTTGAACCCATGAACGTCGGCAGTTCTGGAGGGGGCAACTGATTTTAAAAAAATTCATTCACAGGATGAGGGTGTTGCCGACGAGGGCAGCATTTATTGCCCAGAGAGCAGTTAAGAGTCAACCATATTGCTGTGGTTCTTTTTTAATATAGAATCATCACAACGTGGAGACAGGCCATTCGGCCCAACAAGTCCACACCAGCCCCCTGAAAAGCATCCCATCCAGAACCATTCCTGCTACCCCATCCCTGTAACCCTGCATTTCCCATGGCTAATGCACCTAGCCTCCGCATCCCTGGTCACTGAGCAGTCCTGTGTGTGTGTGTGTGTGTGTGTGTGTGTGTGTGGTGCAAAGTAGACACCTCTACTGGTGAACAGTAATCGTAGTATGAACAGTCCCCACAGAATACTAAAGAGCTAAATGTGAAATTAGACTCTCAAGCTGCTCTAGAAAGGCAGGACAAATAGTGACTCTTTTTAAGAGATACGCGATAGACACAATCCTTAAAATACCCTAGTTCTGTGTGCTGGAATTAATAAAAAAGGGCAGCATTGAGACATTACAATCTCCCCTTTATAAAACTCTTCAATGCAAATAGTTGAGAATTGAATGAGGTCAATCTGACAATATGCCCGTGTTTTTTGATAATATACATGGAGTGTAGGAGACCTTTCATTTTGATTCTGTAAGTTAAGGACACTTGCATTTTTACAATACTTTGCGGATGCAGAGATGTTCATAGTGGTTTTAAATTAGGTGATATCTGTAGCAATTAGAACAGCGTGAATAATTATGATTGATTGCTGGCTTTATTAATATCGTCATTACATTTCAGCCCATCCACCCTGATGATTTTTCAGTAAAATTGTTTAACTTGCCCTCCCTTGCCTGTCCTGTGTTTCTGTAGAACTGACTGATTTTAGACTGGAGGACTCACAATGTGAGGCCAAGAGCACCCTCTGCTGATGGGAAAGTGCATCACCACAGACCCGAGACTCCATTTTGGGAATACATGTACTTCATTGGTGTGATTTGGCAAATGATACCGACTAGCAGGCCATTCGGGCCATCTAAACGTAACATCCGTGCGCCCCCAAAGCTTTGTCTTTGCTACAATGCTGTTTCACCAGCACGGTGACCTTTTTAATGATGTACCATTGTCAGCAAGCTATTTGACTTCACAATGCTTCACTGTTATGGCCAGTTGGTGGCGCAATAGCTCCACTGGGAAAGTAACCCAGAGACCCAGCCTCACGCCTTGGAGACACATGTTCAAATCTCCACCACGACAGTCTGGCAGAATTTAAATTTATTTGTAAAACTAGTCCTCGTAATGGTGACCATCATTTTAAAAAAAAATTCATTCACGGGATGATGGCATCGCTGGCCAGGGCTGCATTTATTGCCCATCCCGAATTGCCCAGGGGGCAGTTGATGAGTCAACTGTACTGTGTGACTCCAGACCCACAGCAAAGGCCAGACCAGGTCAGGCTGAGAGATTTCCTTCCCGAAAGAGCATTCATGAACCAAATGGATGTTTTCACGGCAGTGGATTTATGGTCATCGATATACCCTTAATTCCAGATTTTAAAACAATTGATTCTAAATTCCACCATCTGCCATGGTAGGATTTGAACTCGGGTCCCCAGAACATTACCTGAGTCTCTAGATTAACAGTCCAGCAATAATACCACTAGGCCATTGCTTCCCTGTAGTTTGTAGTTGTTAATATTGTTTTATGGAGGGAAATCAGCCATCCTTACCTGGTCTGGCCTACATGTGACTCCAGACCCTGAGCAATGTTATTGCCTCATAGCTCGAAGTGTGACGCTGGAAAACACAGCTGGTCGGGCAGCGTCTGAGGAGCTGGTGAGTTGACGTTTCAAACATAAGCTTTTCCTCATTTCTGGTGAAGAGCTTATGCTCGAAACGTTGACTCTCCTGCTCCTCTGATGCTGCCTGACCAGCTGTGCTTTTCCAGCACCACCCTTTTTGACTCTGATCTCCAGCATCTGCAGTCCTCCCTTTCTCCTATTGTCTCTTAGCTGCTCTCTAACCAATCAGAGATGGCCAACAACAATTTCAAACCTTGCCAGCGATATCAAAATTCAACGAAAGAATAAAGGGGGACAAATGGAAGCATGTTGGAAAAATATAGTAGGCCTTTCCTGCGAGTCCAAATCTTTAATAAAATTAAAGACCCCTATTGATCCAGTTAAGCTCCTCCTTGAGACCTGGCTGCTGTCCTTTAAATAAAAATGAAGCTGAGGCATTAGATTAGATTACTTACAGTGTGGAAACAGGCCCTTCGGCCCAACAAGTCCACACCGACCCTCTGAAGAGACCCATTCCCCTACATCTACCCCTTACCTACACTATGGGCAATTTAGCATGGCCAATTCACCTAACCTGCACATTTTTGGACTGTGGGAGGAAACCGGAGCACCCGGAGGAAACCCATGCAGACACGGGGAGAATGTGCAAACTCCACACAGACAGTTGCCTGAGGCGGGAATTGAACCCAGGTCTCTGGTGCTGTGAGGCAGCAGTGCTAACCACTGTGTATTAATGATGATGATAGAGCAGCACACGCAGCTGACACTGGGAATCATAGGGATATAGGAAGAGGAGTAGGCCATTCAGCCCCTCCAGCCTGTTCCATTATCCAGTAAGATCCTGGCTGATCTGTGGCCTAAATCTATAGACCTGCCTTTTGGCCCATATCCCTTCCTATACTGGCTGAATGAAAATTTATCTATCTCTGATTTTAAAATTAACAACTGCTCCAGCATCCGCTGCCATTTGTGGAAGAGAATTCCAACCCTCTCCCACCCTTTGTGTGGAGAAGTGCTTCCTGACATCTGTCCTGAACAGTCTGACCCGAATTCTCAGACGATGGCCCCCTAGTTCCAGAATCCCCAACCAGTGGAAATGGTTTATCTGCCTTATCTTTTCCTGTTACTATCTTGAAGATCACAATCCCTCCCCCAAACCCTCTATGCACTAGAGTATCAAGTCGTAGCTTTCTTGTGCTTCTGCTGATAAGGATGCTCTGATGAGCAGGATGGACAGAGACGGGAGATCGAGGATTGGTCGTGATTCCATGGGTATCGCTCGGAGCCTCTCCTAAGGAACTCGGAGAGAGGGGTGCAAGGGTAAAACCCAGCTGGAAACTCCAGTGCAGAGCCTGAGGGAGTTCTCAGCTGCTGGGTTGGCTGACTGCCAATGGAGAGCTCTAGCTGGGGCCCCTCAGTGGATGAGAAGAAACCTCCAACATCTGAAGTCCTCCCTTTCTCCTCCCTGACATGGAGATATATTGCCTTTCCTTCACTGTTACAGGGTCACAGACCTGGCACTGCCCCTCTAAATCTGCAGTCGGTGTGCCTGTGTGATACGGACTGCTGGACTGTAGTCTGGACTCAAAGATGATCTGGGACGTTATCTCCTGTGCCCTGACCAAAATTTGTCTCGTGTCCAACAAAAGATCACAAGCACAGTGCTGCTTGTGGAAGCTTGCCATACTGTACACCCATGAGCCACTGATTCTCCTGCATTGTAATAATGGCTGCATTTCTAAAGAATGTTCTTGGCTGCACCTCACTTTGAGGCACACTGGGGTTGTGAAGATTCCAATTTTCTTTCCATTCAGCAGGATGTTGTGAAACTTGAAAGAGTTCAGAAAAGATTTACAAGGTTGTTGCCAGGGTTGGAGGATTTGAGCTATAGGGAGAGGTTGAATAGGCTAGGGCTGTTTTCCCTGGAGCGTCATTGGCTCAGGGGTGACCTTATAGAGATTTATAAAGTCATGAAGGGCATGGATAGGGTAAATAGACCAGGTCTTTTCCCCCTCCCACTCCTCCAAGGACATGCAGGTCCTTGGCCTCCTCCATTGCCAGACCCTGACCACACGACGCCTGGAGGAAGAGGGCCTCATCTTCCGCCTAGGAACCCTCCAACCACACGGGATGAATGTAGATTTCTCCAGCTTCCTCATTTCCCCTCCCCCCACCTTATCTCAGTCCCAGCCCCCGGATTCAGCACCACCCTCTTGACCTGCAATCTTCTTCCCAACCTCTCGACCCCCACGCCCTCTCTGGCCTATCACCCTCACCCTTGCCTCCTTCCACCTATCGTATTCCCAGTGCCCCTCCCCCCTACCTTTTATCTCAGCCCACTTGGCACACCAGCCTCATTCCTGAAGAAGGGCTTATGCCCGAAACGTCGATTCTCCTGCTCCTCGGATGCTGCCTGGCCTGCTGTGTTTTTCCAGCACCACACTTTTCAACCCTGGGGTGAGAGAGTCCAGAACTAGAGGGCATAGGTTCAGGGTGAAAGGGGAAAGATTTAAAAGGGACCTAAGGGGCAATTTTTTCATACAGGGGGTAGTGCGTATGTGGAATGAGCTGCCAGAGGAAGTGGTGGAGGCTGGCACAATTATAGCATTTAAAAGGCATCTGGATGGGATGTGAATAGGAAGGGTATAGAGGGATATGGGCCAAGTGCTGGCAAATTGGACTAGATTAGGTTGGGATATCTGGGCAGCTTGGATGAGTTGGACCGAAGGGTCTGTTTCCGTGCTGTACATCTCTATAACTCTGCAGCCCCAGGTTCCAACAAGTGGTTTCTGACCCTGGTTATTCACTTGGGGTCTACTTTTTAATTACAGCTCAGATTGGAGGAGAGGTCAGTAACACGCTACTTTTCCCAATAAAGGAACAAGATATTTATATCTACCTCTTTAAAATGGTTCCATGTAACATTGTATGTAACTGTTGTATGAGCCTGCTCAATTGGCACTACACCCATAAGCATCCCTTCCTTCCAATACTGACGCTCAGTAGCAGCAGTGTGTACCATCTACAAGATGCACTGCAGAAATTCACCAAAGATCCTTAGACAGCACCTTCCAAACCCACGACCACTTCCATCCAGAAGGACAAGGGCAGCAGATACATGGCAACACCACCTCCTTCCAAGTTCCCCTCCAAGCCACTCACCGTCCTGACTTGGAAATATATCGCCATTCCTTCACTGTTGCTGGGTCAAAATCCTGGAATTCCCTCCCTAATGGGTCTACCTCAGCAGGTGAACTGCAGCGATTCTCACCCCCACCTTCTCAAAGGCGATGAGGGATGGGCAATAAACGTTGGGCCAGCCCGTGACACCCACATCTCACAAAAGAATAAGTATAAAAGTAAAATAGATGTCAGTGTTTGCCACATCCTCTCTGACGTGTACATCCAAACCTGTGAATACAACATCAATGATGGACAACTTCATGGTCTACCTTATGTCCTCCCATCATCATCTGATATTTGCCAAACCCCCCATCACCTGTCCTTAAGCTCTTGTGATTATTGACCGCGTTCCAACACGGATTGTTATGTCCCTTCCTAGACGTTTGCCAGCTGCATCGTAAACTTGCTGATTACTAAATGACTTTTCAAATTCGGTCATACAATTTGCATCCCATGCACACCTTCATACTGAAGAATAAAAAGGAAGTTAATATTCTAACCAGTTGTTAGAACGTTTGCCATATCAGCTCTAATATAAAGTTACTTATAAAGTTATACATAGTTAAACCTAATGCTGATCTATGATTCTGTGACAAAGCCAACAATTTCGGGAGCAGCTTCTCTCTTACCCAACTTGTGAAGTGGCTGTTGTTTATTCTCTTGAGGTTTTAGTGACCCTGTTTCAAAATTGTTTCTGCCCCCCACCCACTACGTTATTTCTCTCCGTACTCTTATTACGTTATCTTGTTTATACCTCTTATTTTTTTAAACTTGCTGACAAAGAAAAAAGTTTCTTCAAGGGTGTCTCTGCATGCAAGACTAACCATCTTCAGAAATTTAATCCCCCAATATCTAATAAATTTACATTTCTATTCTTGTATGAATATGTGTCCACCACATGATGTGTTATTATAATTATTTTGAAAGCTTCAACTCCGATAAAGTTAGCTTTCTGTTTCTATTTCACAGAAGTATCAGAATTCTCAAATCAGATGGTTTTCATCTGAGCTGCTTTACTGTTGAGACTCTGAGGCATTTTGTTGTCTGTCTGTGAAGGGTTGAGCTATATGGAACGCTGCATCAGCTAACATTTCCTCCAATTGTCTGTGTCAGTTCAAAAGCAAATCCGCAATAGCCACTCTGTCATATTCAGCCAAAGGCAACCTTCCTCAATTTCCGAGAAATGCCTTTGGAATTTTGCAGAGAGTAATTGATTTTTCCATGTGTTGTCCCATCTTCATTTCCCCTGCTTCCCAATCCAGAGGTGTGCAAGAAAATGAGAGACTGTCGCAGACAAGACCGGTTTATGTGGGTTAGGGAGTCTAGAACATGGGCACAATCTTAATATAAAGGTCCAATCATCTCAAATTGAAACATTGCATACAATTCTGGTCTCCTTCCTACCAGAAGGATGTTGTGAAAGGGTTCAGAAAAGATTTACAAGGGTGTTACTGGGGTTGAAGGGTTTGAACTACAGGGAGAGGCTAAATAGACTGGGGCTGTTATCCCTGAAGCGTCGGAGGCTGAGGGATGACCTCATAGAGGTTTGTAAAATCATGAGGGGCATGGATAGGGTGAATAGACAAAGTCTTTTCCCTGGGGTGGGGGAGTCCAGAACTAGAGGGCATAGGTTTAGGGTGAGGGGGAAAGATGTAAAAGAGACCTGAGGGGCAACCTTTTCACACAGAGGGTGGTAGTGTATGGGATGAGCTGCCAGAGGAAGTGGTGGAGGCTTCTAGATGGGTATACGAATGGGAAGCATTCGGAGGGATATGGGCTGGGTGCTGGCAAATAGGACTAGATTAGGTTGGGATATCTGGTCAGCATGGACAAGTTGGACTGAAGGGTCTGTTTCCGTGCTGTACATCTCTATGATTCTAAAGAGATATCTCTTCACCTTCGGGATAGTGAGTCTTTGGATTGCTCTACCCCAGGAGACTGATCATTGAATATATTTAAGACTTGAGATTTTTTTAGGTTTAGTCAACACGAAAGCACACTCATTGGTCCAAGCTTAACTCCTCCCATTTGCCTGCATTTGGCCCATATCTTTCTTAAACCTGTCCAAACGTCTCTTAAATGTTGTAACTGTACCTGCAACCACCGCTTTCTCTGGAAATTCATTCCACATATGAACCATCCTCTGTGTGAAAATGATGCCCCTGAGGTCCCTTTTAAATCTTTGGAACATACAACATACAACATCGAACTGCATGGCACTGGAACAGGCCCTTCGACTCACAATGCTGTGCCAAACATGACACTAACTTAAACTAATCCCTTCTGCCTGCCCTTGGTCCATATCTCCCTGTCCCTTGCATATTCATGTGCTTAGCTAAAAATCCTTGAAGCGTCCCTATCATATCTGCCTCCACCCCCACTCCTGGCAGCGCGTTCCAGACTCCTATCACTCTGTAAAAACATTCTGCCCCTTACATCTCCTTTAAACTTTAATGCTCTTATCTTAAATGCATACCCCCTAGTTTTAGATATTCCAATTCTGGGGAAAAAAATTTCTGACCGTCAACCCTATCTAGGCATCTCATAATTTTATAGACTTCTATCAAGTCTCCCCTCAGCCTCTGCTGCTCCAGAGAAAAAAACAACCTGAGTTTTTCTAGCCTCTCCTTATAGTTCATACCCTCTAACCCAGGCAGCATCCTGGTAAACCTCTTCTGCGCCCTCTTTAAAGCCTTCCTGTAATGTGACCAGAATTGAATGCAATACACTGAAGTGTGGCCTAACCAAAGCTGCAACGTGACCACCTGACTCTTGTACTCAATTCCCAACCATTAAAGGCGAGTATGCCATATGCCTTCTTTACTACCCTCTCTACCTGCATGGCCACTATCAGGGAGCTATGGATTTGAACCCTAAGATCCCTCTGTACATCAAAGCTGTTCAAGTTCCTGCCATTAACTGCATCCTTTTCATAACATGTGATCTCCCAAAGTGCAGCACCTCACACTTACCTGGATTAAACTCCATCTGCCATTTGTCCGCCCATATCTGCAACTGACCTATATCCTTTCACAATGTTCTACACTCCACCAATAAACACATCGATTTAGACCCTATCTACCTTCCCTTGGGGGGGGGGGAAACAAACCGGAAATGACATCACCCACCTTAAGAAACCAAGAACTATAAATAGAGAGACGGGACATGTCCCCAGCGCTTCACCAGAGACTCTCACTGATGATGTTTCCTAGTCATGGTGACGAAATGTCTGAAAACAAACCTTCCAGCTCAGCGAGCTAACTTACATACTTATCATCAACCTGAGCTACAAATCTTCTCAAAAATCGCTGACTTTCTACCTATCCACTATGACACTGATCTTTGTATCGTCTGCAAACATACTAATCCACTCACCTACATTTTCATCCAAGTCATTTGTATATGTCACAAACAGCAGAGGTCCCGGTATGTATCCCTGCAGAACACCACTAGTCATGGACCTCCAGCCTGAGCAACACCCTTCCACCACTACCCTCTGCCTTCTGTGGGCAAGCCAGTCCTGAATTCAAGTGGCCACCTCACCGTGGATCCCCTGCATCTTTAATTTTCTGGATGCGCTGACCATGAGGGACCTTGTCGAAAGCCTTGTAAACCACATCCACTGCTCCACCCTCATCGATCAACTTGGTCACCACCTCGAGAAATTCAATCAAGTTAGTAAGACATGACCGGCCCTGTGCAAAGCCATGCTGACTGTCTCTAATTAGGCCATGCGCGTAAACCCTATTCCTAAGAATCCTCTCCAATAACTTCCCAACCACCAATGTGAGACTCACCAATCTATAATTTCCAAGATTGTCCCTATTTCCCATCTTGAACAGAGGAACAGCATGAGCTACTTGCCAGTCCTTCAGTGACTGACGAAGATACAAAGATCTTGGTCAAGACCCCAGCAATCTCCTCTCTTGCCTCTCTCAGTAACCTGGGGTAGATACTACTATACCCTGAGGACTTTATCCACCTCAATGCTCTTCAAGAGACCCAACACCACTTTGGAGTTTGATCCCAAAATGCCCTAGCATATTAGCATGCTCAGCACCAATCTCACTATACTCCATATCCTTCTCCTGGGTGAATACTGACGGAAAGTACTCATTTTGGATCTCACTCACAGCCTCTACCTCCAGGTATAAGTTCCATCCTTTATCCTTATCCCTCTCACCTTAAAGTCTTGAGTTTTGAGCTCCCCTACCCTGGGGAAAAGACCTTGGCTGTTCACCTCATCCATGCCCCTCTTTATAGAGTTTCTAAACCTCTATAAAGTCACCCCTCAGCTTCTGACACGCCGGTGAAACAAGTCCCAGCCTATATTGGTACGAGTTTGGAATGAGCTGCCAGAGGAAGTGGTGGAGGCTGGTGCGATTATGACACTTAAGAGGCATCCAGATGGGTACATGAATAGGAAGGGTTTAGAAAGATAGGGGATAAGTGCTCGCAAATGGGACTAGATCAGACTGGGATGTTTGAGCAGCACAGTCAAGTTGGACTGAAGACTCTGTCTCTATGCTGTATAGTTTTAACAGCCTCTCCTTATAACTCAAACCCTTTAATCCCAAACTCGAGGGATACAGGGAGTGGAGGGAGAAGTGGTGGCCAATGATAGTGTTGGATCATAGAACATTTTCAAGGGGTCTGCTCTTATTTCCTGTGATTTGGCGATAGCTGCATTGAGGGAGAGATGTTCTTGGGGCGCATTGTGTATTCCTTAGGCTCTTAGTTTTGTTTTGGTTGCTGTTGCTGTTTTCTTGTAGGGATGCTGCTGGCCATTCTGGAGAAGTGTGGGGCCATTCCCAAAATCGACTCGCCAGAGATCTACGTGGGTGAAGGCACTGTCGCTGCGGGATACCAGAACTTCATCATTTGCATCGAGATGTTCTTTGCGGCCATTGCACTGCGCTATGCGTTCACATACAAAGTTTACGCAGACAAGCGAATTGACTCACAAGGTAAAATCAGAGAATCTGCTAACTGTGTTCTTGGGGTGGAGGAACATATTATAGCAGGGTAGAAATAATTGAATGAAACAGTCGGTTACAAAATGCCAGAGGTAGGTAGGAAGAAACAAACTAACTCCTCAGTCAGTCCCTTGTAATTTCCATATCAGCAAATGTCTAACTCAGTTTTCCTTCAATAACTTTGGAAACAGCTGTTGTGGAGGCTTTAATAACCCCGTATCTCCCTCCCAGCTGCCCCCTTTACTGTCACAGAAAGAAAATGATGGGCCTTTGAGGCTTTTAAACTACCGACAAGGGAGTAAACCCGGCGTCTTGCGTCCCTGTGAGGAACTCCTCTTCAGAATGGAATTTGCTTTCAGACACATCTCTTTGTTGAACATGAGGTCCAGCTGCTCCCTTCTCTCGCCTACTGCCTCTCTCTTGGCCCTCTCCCCCGGTGCCCACATTCTCTGTCTCTCTCTCACCCTTGCTCCTTTGCGCCTTTTCTCTCTCAGTCCCCCGTCTCCTCGCTCCCTCTCCTCTCCCGTCTCCTCGCTCCCTCTCCTCTCCCGTCTCCTCGCTCCCTCTCCTCTCCCGTCTCCTCGCTCCCTCTCCTCTCCCGTCTCCTCGCTCCCTCTCCTCTCCCGTCTCCTCGCTCCCTCTCCTCTCCCGTCTCCTCGCTCCCTCCCGTCTCCTCACTCCCTCTCCGCTCCCGTCTCCTCGCTCCCTCTCCGCTCCCGTCTCCTCGCTCCCTCTCCTCTCCCGTCTCCTCACTCCCTCTCCTCTCCCGTCTCCTCGCTCCCTCTCCTCTCCCGTCTCCTCGCTCCCTCCCGTCTCCTCGCTCCCTCTCCTCTCCCGTCTCCTCACTCCCTCTCCTCTCCCGTCTCCTCGCTCCCTCTCCTCTCCCGTCTCCTCGCTCCCTCCCGTCTCCTCGCTCCCTCTCCTCTCCCGTCTCCTCGCTCCCTCTCCCCCCCCACCTCTCCTAACTCCCTTACCCCAACCTGTCTCATGTGGCTACACAAGACCACAGAAAGAGATCAAATGTCCTCCTTGCTTCCAGCTCCATCAGCTGACTCGCCTGAAACCCGAAAGATGGCTCTAACTGAATAATACTGTCCTGAATCATTAATGCATTTGCTCACCTCAGCTGCTGAGCATTTCCGGCATTTTCTGTTTTTTGGTTAAACCCTGAGGCATCATGGGAATGGCCACTTTTTAATTAATACTATATTTGCTGCAACACAAATCTATACACTGAGCTATGGAGTCATAGGGTCTGTTTCTGTGCTGTACATCTCTTCGGTCCAACCCATCCATGCTGACCAGATATCCCAACCCAATCTAGACCCATTTGGCAGCACTTGGCCCAAATCCCTCCAAACCCTTCCTATTCATGCACCCATCCAGATGCTCTTACGTGTTGTAATTGTACCAGTCCCCACTACTTCCTCTGGCAGCTCATTCCATACACGTACCACCCTTAGGTCCCTTTTATATCTTTCCCCTCTCATCCTAAACCTATGCCCTCTAGTTCTGGACTCCCTCACCCCAGGTAAAATACCTTGTCTATTTACCCTATCCATGCCCCTCATGATTGTATCAACCTTTATAAGGTCACCCCTCACCTTTGACGCTCCAAGGATAACAGCCCCAGCCTATTCAGCCTCTTCCCCAGAGTTCAATCCTCCCTGTAGCTCAACATCCTTGTAAACCTTTCCTGAACCCTCTCAAGTTTCACAACATCCTTCTGATAGGAAGGAGACCAGAATTGCATGCAATTATAAATCCTATCTCTTATAACTTTTTAGAACACCTTACCCACAACCAAAGTAAGGCTCACTGGCCTATAATTACCAGGGTTGTCTCTACTCCCCTTCTTAAACAAAGGAACAACATTTGCTATCCTCCAGTCTTCTGGCACTACTCCTGTCGACAATGATGACATAAAGATTGAAGCCAAAGGCTCTGCAATCTCCTCCCAGAGAATCCGAGGATAAATCCCAAGCAGCCCAGGGATCTTATCTATTTTCAGATCTTCCAAAACTGCTAAAACCTCCTCAATCCCATCTAACCTTGTAGCCTGTATCTCCGTATTCTCATTGACATTGCCCTTTTCCAATGTGAATACTGACAAAAAGTATTCATTAAGTGCTTCCCCTATGTCTTTACATTCCACACACAACTTTCCACACTATCTTTCAGTGGCCCTAATCTTACTCTTGTCATTCTTTTATTTCGGATATACCTGTACAAGGCCTTAGGATTTTCCTTGATCCTATCCACCAACCTCATGTCCCCTCCTCTTCTTAGCCCTCTCTTTAGATCTTTTCTGGCTAACTTATGACACTCCAGCCCCTATCTAAGCCTTCACGCTGCCTCCTCACATAAGCCGCCTTCTTCCTCTTGACAAGAGCTTCAACTTTTTTAGTAAACTATTAATCCTTCTCTCGACAACTACCTCCCTGCCGATAGGTATATACTTGTCAAGGACCCACAGTATCTATTCCTTGAGTAAGCTCCACATTTCAATTCGAGTTGCAGTATCCTTCCCCATTCTTTGCATCTTAAATCTTGCCCAATCGCATCATAATTGCCTTTCCCCCAGTAATACCTGTCTCCCTGCGGTACATACCTATCACTGCCCATTGCTATTGTCAACATAACCGAATTGTGGTCACTATCCCCAAAGTGCTCACCTACCTCCAAATCTAACACCTGGCCAGGTTCATTCCCCAGTACCAAATCTAATATGGCATCATCCATTGTTGGCCTGTACATACTGTACCTCCTGCCCACATTGAACCAAAACTGACCCATCTAAACTATAGAGTTCCCAGTCAATATTGGGCAAGTTAAACTAGGGAAATAAAAGCACTGTATGATCTCAGTTTTATTTTGTGTCTGATGATATGAGCCGCAGGTAGTGTTTGTGTGGGTGTGGAGTGTCGGGGGGTTCCTTCTGATTCATTCTTTTTTTTTCTCCTTCTCTCACTCTGCACCCACCCCTCTCCCTCCTTTCTGTCTCTCACTCTCTTTCTCTGTCTCCTGCTTCTGCCAATCTCTCACCGTGGATAGTCCTGGCATATGGGCCCTACGGTAGGCTGAACTTACCTTTTTACTTGTTAGTCTGTAATTGCTGAATTTGATCCTTGCCCTGTGAATGTACCGTGTTCTTGCTTTGTCCGTTGGAGGGGGGTATCGCGAGAGATGTGCATTTATGTGGCGCCTTTCATCACCTGAGGGCATTCCGCAGCTTGCGAATGCTGATGACGTTTTCTTTTGCATTGCGCATAATGCAGGGAATGCTGCACAGCAGGCTCTTACTAACAACTAAGGGCGATATCATCTTGTTTTTTGGTGGTACCCATCAAGAGTTAATATTGACCAGGGCACTGAGGGTGGCACCAACACCTCCGCATCCTACACCTACATCCTTCCTCTTGACAAGAGCTTCAACTTCTTTAGTAAACTATTAATCCTTCTCTCGACAACTACCTCCCTGCCGATGTCGCTGTCCAATACAGTAGAAGGGGTCCTGACTGTGACATCTCATCTGAAAGTTTCAGTGGACACAGCACCCGCTCCAGTACGGCGCTGAGATGGCACTGTCTTAAACAGCGGGTCAGCGACTCTGATTAAGGGGAGGCAGTAGCTGAGAGGTATGATCGCTGAACTGTTCATCCAGAGACGTGGGTAATGATCTCAGGACCTGCGTTCAAATCCTGCTGATTGCCCTTGGGAAGGTGATGTTGAGATTTTATGTTTCTGGGGGGGGTTTAGGTGCAATCCCTGCACTGTTGGGGTGAGGGGAATATTCCAGGAGTTTTGGTTCATTTTGGCAGGGTCAGGGGAGGGTGAAATTTGGAATGAAGACTCTAATAATGATCATTAATCCATCGCCGACTATCAGGAAAAGTCCATCTGTTTCACTTTCACGAGGGAGGCAACCTGGTGGAGGTGGGGTGGGGGTGGGGCAGGATAGAGAGCGGAATGTGGAACTCCTGAAACTGTCACACTTACTGGCACTGATTTTGCAATCTCCTGTGGAGAAGTCTAAAATAGAAGATGTGCAGATTGTGCAACTCTCTGGAAACCACAACAAGGAGCCTGTTGGGAGAGGAGGGGGAGGGGTGCATTCAGACATGAGTTACTTTGTTTTACCCAAGCAACCATTGTCTTTTAGAAAGAATGTCTAACAAAAAAGCTGGGTGTGCTCAACACCTTCTTAACCATCCTGTCTACATGTGATGCAAACTTCAAGGAATTATGTACCTGGTGATCTTAGATTAAGATAAACGCTTGGCGCAACATTGTCGGCCGAAGGGCCTGTACTGTTCTGGATGTAGGTTTGCTCGCTGAGCTGGAAGGTTTGCTTTCAGACGTTTTGTCACCCTACTAGGTAACATCCTCCGTGAGCCTTCACATGAAGGAGGCTCACTGAAGATGTTACCTAGGACGGCGACGAAACATCTGAAAAACCTTCTAGCTCAGCGAGCAAACCTACATCCAGAACCTCAACCTGAGCTACAAATCTTCTCAAAACTCACTGGCCTGTACTGTGCTGTACTGTTCTATGAACCCCTTGGTCTCTCTGTTCTACAACACTATCCAAGGCCCTACTGCCAATTGTCCAAGTCATGAGATGTCATGTTAAGGATGTTGATTAGATTAGATTCCCTACAGTGTGGAAACAGGCTTTTTGGCCCAACAAGTCTACACCGACCCTCCAAAGAGTAACCCACCCAGACCCATTCCCCTACATTTATCCTTGATTAATGCACCTAACACTATGGGGCAATTTACATGGCCAATTCACCTGGCCTGCATATCTTCTGGGATGTTGGTGAGGCCTCTTCTGGAGTACCATGTCCAGTTCTGGTCGCCCTGTTGTAGGAAGGATATTATTAAACTGGAGAGGGTTCAGAAGGGATTTACTGGGATGTTGCCAGGATTGGAGGGTTTGTGTTATAGGGGGACATTGGATAGGGTGGGACTTTCTTCACTGGAGCATTGGAGGCTTAAAACGTCATGAGGGGTATAGGTAAGGTAAATGGCAGGTGTTTTTTTTCCCCCAGGATGGGGGATTTCAAGACTAGGGGCAAATTTTTAAGGTGAAGGGGCAAGATTTAAAAAGAACTATATGGGGCAGTTTTTTTTTACTTGGAGAGTGGTTTGTGTGTGGATTGAATTTCCTGAGAAAGTGGTGGATATGGGTACAGTTACAATGTTTAAGAAAACTTTAGATGAGTACATGAAAAAGAAATGTTTGGAGGGATATGGGCCAAGTGAAGGCAGGTGGGACTGGTTTAGTTTGGGGTTACGGTCGGCATGGTTGGACCGAAGGGTCTGCTTCCTTGCTGGATGACTCTGTAAAGATTTACAAGAGTGCTAAGATGGAAAGTTGGCATTTCTGAGACAGATTATTAGTCAAATTCAGATTTCTGTGGTTGCATCTAATGTGGTTGACTCATAACTCCCCTCTGATATGCCCTTGCAAACTGCTCAGGTCAGTTAGGGAAGTGAAACAGAGCCAGCGACACCCACATTTCGATGAAAGAGTAAATGTAATTAAAAAGTGGTAATTTGTTCATCCAAGTCTAGTCTCTTCCCCGTTCTCCCAACCCCAATCACTCCTTAACCCATATACTCCAGTCACTACCTCCCACGCAACACAAACCCAGTCACTACCCTTCCCTAAATCACGCCCCCTGCCCCCCCCCCCCCACACACACACACACACACACAAACCCAGCCACTCCCTTCCCTCAACCACCCCCCCCCCACACACACACACACACACACACACACACACACACAGACCCAGCCACTCCCTTCCCTCAACCACCCCCCACACACATACACACACAAACCCAGTCACTCCCATTCCCGAAACCATTCCCTCCCACACACACACAAACCCAGTCACTCCCCTTCCCTAAAGACCCCCCCACACACAAACCCAATCCCTCTCCTTCCCTAAACCACCCCCCCCCCCCACACACACACACAACCCCAGGCACTCCCCTTCCCTAAACCACTCCCTGCACAAGCCCAAACCCAGTCACTCCCCTTCCCTAAACCATTCCCTCCCCCACACACACAACAACCCAGTCACTCCCCTTCCCTAAACCATTTCCCCCCACATACACACACAAACCCAGTCATTACCCTTCCCATAACCACTGCCCCCCCCACACACACACACACAGCCCTTCTCGAAACCACCCCCCAACACACACACACACTTTGTCACTCCCCTTCCCTAAAGCCCCCCACACACAAACCCAGTCAGTCCCCTTCCCTAAAGCCCCCCCCCACAAACACACAAACCGTCATTCCCATTCTCTAAATCACCCCCCACACACACACACACACAAACCCAGTCACTCCCCTTCCCTAAACCCCACACACAAACCCAGTCACTCCCCTTCATTAAACCACCCCACCCCCCCACACACGTACACACACAAACCCAGTCACTCCCCTTCCCTAAAGCACCACCCACACTCACACCCCACACTCACATACACAAACCCAGTCACTCACCTTCCCTAAAGCACCCCCCACGTGTGTACACACACACACACACACACACACACAAACCCAGTCACTCCCCTTCCCTAAACCACACACACAAACCCAGTCACTCCCCTTCCCTAAACCACACACACAAACCCAGTCACTCCCCTTCCCTAATGCCCCCTACACACAAACCCCTTTCCTAAAGCACCAGCCCCACACACACACACACACACACAAACACAGTAACTCCCATTCTCTAAACCACCTCCCCCCACACACACACAGTCACTCCCCTTCCCTAAGCCAACCCCCAGACACACATACACACACTCACAAACCCAGTCACTCCCCTTCCCTAAAGCACCCCCCCCCCAGACACACACACACACACACACAGTCACTCCCCTTCCCTAAAGCACCCCCCCCCACACACACACGCACACAAACCCAGTCACTCCCCTTCCCTGAACCAACCTCCCTCCACACACACACACACACAGTCACTCCCATTCTCTTAAACCCCCCCACACATACACCCAGTCACTCCCCTTCCTGAAACCACCCCCCACAAAGGCACACAAACCCAGTCATTTCCCTTCCCTAAAGCCACCCCACCACACACGCACAGACACAAACCCAATCACTCCCCTTCCCTAAAGCACGCCTCCCCCACACACACACACACACCGTCACAAACCTTCGCTGAAGCCCTCCCCCCCCCCCCACACACACACACGCACGCACGCACGCACGCACGCACGCACGCACGCACACGCACACACACACACACCAACCCAGTCACTCCCCTTCCCTAAAGTCCCCCCCCACACAAAATCAATCACTTCCCTTCCCTAAACCACTCCCTCCCCCATACACACACACAAACCCAGTCACTTCCCTTCCCTAAAACACACACACAAACCCAGTCACTCCCCTTCCCTACGTACCGCCCCCCCCACACACACCCAAACCCAATCACTCCCCTTCCCTAAACCACCCGCCCACACACACACCAACCCAGTCACTCCCCTTCCCTAAAGCCACCCCCATACACACAAACCCAGTCACTCCCCTTCCCTAAAGCCATGCCACACACATACACAAACACAGTCACGCCCCTTCCCTAAACCACACACAAACCCAGTCACTCCCCTTCCCTAAACTACACACACAAACCCAGTCACTCCCCTTCCCTAAACCACACACACAAACCCAGTCACTCCCCTTCCCTAAAGCACCCTGCCCATCCACACTCTCTCACACACACACACAAACCCAGTCACTTCTCTTCCCTAAACCACTCCCCCACATACAAACCCAGTTACTCCCCTTCCCTAGAGCGCGCACACACACACACACACACACACTCACAAACCCAGCCACTCCCTTCATTAAACCCCCCCCCCCACACACACACACACTAACCCAGTCACTCCCCTTCCCTAAAGCATTCCACTCACATACACACGTACACACAAAGCCAGTCACTCCCCTTCCCTCCGCCCACTCAAACCCCAAGCATTTTTTGAGACCCACCCAGAAAACTCAACATTTCCTTCGCTGTCCCCCCCAACCTCCCCTTTTACCTCCTTCCCCAAAAGACCCCAGTCACACCACGCTCAAACCAAAAAGAAAATCCCAATCACTCCCTCCCCATCCTTTTCCCCCCCCCCCGCCCCCCGCCCCCACCAAACAATCCCTACCCCCTTCAAAACCAAAGCCCCCTGGTCTGGTTGGATACAGCAGCCATATCCTGAGCTGTCCCAGCCTCCCAAAAGATGGTCTGTCTGTCTGTCCATCCATCACCCTTCCCTGCCCCAAGTCGGAGTCTCCCTCTGGGTGTCCACCGGTGCCCCCGAAGTACACCTTGGGGCCACGTGACTCCCTCCCACACTGCCATCTGCTCCAATCATACGCTGAGGATCATTAGTAGCAAATGGTCAGCCAGCAGCTCCTGAAGGGGCGAGTGACTCCATCAGCGGGCCTTCCAGGTGTACTGACCTGTCGTGTGGATGTGCGACCTGCACACAGAGTGACTCCCTGCCCTCTCGGGCTGTGAACTCCACAGAATTGGGAGGGTGGAGGGTGCTCATTCAGAAGCCTGGTGCCAACTGTACCCCTCAGGCAGGGTCATCCTGAGTCTGAGAATATTTCCTCATCAAAGAAATTGGTGGCTCAGTGGTTAGCGCTGCTGCCTCACAGCGCCAGGGATCTGGGTTCGATTCTAGCATCGGGCAAGTGTCCATGTGGAGTTTGCACATTGTTACCGTGAGTTTTCTCTGGGTACTCCAGTTTCCTCCCACAATCCAAAGATGTGCACCTTAGGCAAATTGGCCATGCTAAATAGCCTATAGTGTTGAGGGATGTATAGGTTAGGTGCATTAGACAGGGGTAAATGTAGAGTAATAGGAGAGGGGAATGGGTTTGGGTGGGTTACTCTTCAGAGGGCTGATGTGGATCTGTTGGGCCAAATGGCCTGTTTCCACATTGTAGGGATTCAATTCTATTAAATCAACCTTATTACTGTGGGTCTAGAGTCATATGTCGGCCACACCAAGTAAATATGACTGTTTTCCTTCCTTTAAAGGGCATTATTGATTGTTGGAAAAAAAAGCCCCATCTGGTTTCATGGTCATCATTATTCCACATTCTTTACTGAATTCAAATTGCACCATCTGCCGTGGCAGATTTTGAACCTGGGTTCCCAGAACATCAGCTATGTTTTTGGATTAATAGTCTAGCCATTGCCCTCCCACATGGGCTTGAAACGTCAACTCTGTGTGTCTCCCCACCGATGCTGAGTTTCTCCTGCAATTCCTCTTTTTATTACGAGGATGGACATGTTGGTCAACTCATAGCAAAAGTCTGGGGGCAAATGATGTGAAAGTGAACTGGAGATCAGAGCGGAGAGTGTGTCGCTGGAGAAGCACAGCCAGTCAGGCAGCATCCAAGGAGCAGGAGAATCGTTTGGGGCATAAACGCAGTAATGAGATGTGACATGCAATCTCCAGGATTTGGTTCAGTCACAATTGGCAACACTGTGCAGGTTTAGGAAAGCACTTTGCTCCATCTCCCAGGGACCTGCCAATCTCTTATGAGCTGACAGTTAAGTTTGGGGGCAAAGTTTGGCCTGGGGGTGGGGGGGGGAATGGTGTTTAACCTCCTGCATTTCCCCTCCCCCTGAATCTTCTGTTGGACCACCTTCTCCATCACCCCAACACTCTCACTCTTTAAAATGTGTGGTTGTTTTGATTTACTAGTGGGATGTGGGTGTCGCTGGTTGGTTCAACTTTTAGTGCCCCATCCCTAGTTGCCCCTTGAGAAGGTGGGGGTGAGCTGCTTCCTTGAACCGCTGCACCTGCTGTGGGTTGACCCACAATGCCCTTAGGGAGGGAATTCCAGAATTTTGACTCCGCGACGGTGAAGGATATATTTCCAAGTCAGGATGGTGAGTGACTTGGAGGGGAACGTGCAGGGGGTCTGTTCCCATATATCTGCTACCCTTGTTGGAAGTGGTTGTAGGTTTGGAATTTGCTTTCTAATGATCTTTGTTGAATGCATGGCTGAAGAGTTAGTGCAGGAAGGGGAGGACTTTAGACTCTCCTGGATCATCGGGACTGTTTCTGAGGAAGGGTCTCCTGCACCTGAAGTGGAACTGGACTAACATCCTTGCAGAGGTCCATGTGCCAAGTAGTGGGATTATAAAATGACAAAGTGTGGAAAAGACCCTTCGGTCCAACTTGTCTGTGCTGATTAGACATCCCAGTCTGACCTAGTCCCATTTGCCAGCACTTGTCCCATATCCCTCTAAACCCTTCCTATTCATGTTCCCATCCAGATGCCTTTTAAATGAGGTAATTGTATCAACCTCCACCACTTCCTCTGGCAGCTCGTTCCGTGCACACACCACTCTCTGCATGAAAAAGTTGCCCCTTGGGTCCCTTTGAATTGAATTGAATTGAATTTATTGTCATTTGTACCGAGGCACAGTGAAAAGCTTTGTCTTGCGAGCAATACAGGTGGTTCACAGAGTTAAGTAGCATAGATAAGTAAATACTAGGTAAACAGCAGCAAAAACAAAAACACAGGGACAGGCGAGTCTGAGAGTCCATTCAGTATTCTAACAACAGTAGGGTGGAAACTGTTTCAAAACTGGCTGGTGCGTGTGTTCAGGCTTCTGTACCTTCTCCCCGATGATAGAGGTTGTAGGAAAACATTGCCGGGGTGGGATGGATCTTTGAGTATGCTGGCGGCCTTTCCTTGACAGTGGGCCTGGGAGATGGATTCTATAGATTGGAGGTCGGCCTTGGTGATTGTCCAGGCCGAGTTCACCACTCTCTGTAACCCTCTCCGATCTTGAATGGTACAGTTGCCATACCAGGTACCAACTGTCCCATTTTAAAACTGGGAGACGGAGCAAAGTGTTACCCAAAACTTGTGCTGTGTTACCAACCGTGACTAGATCAAATCCTGGAGGCTTCACATCACGGCTTCAGACCAACACATCCCATCCTCATAATAAAAACAGGAATTGCTGGAGAATCTCAGCGGGTCTGGCAGCATCTGTGGGAAGAGAGAGAGAAACCAGAGTGGATGCCTAAAAGCCTTTCATAGAAACATAGGCGCAGGAGGAAGCCATTCGGCCCTTTGAACCCTACTTCCTCCATTCATCACAATCGTGACTGAAGATCCAACTCAATAGCCTAATCCAGGGATCTCCCTGTAACCCATTCGCCCCAAGTACTGTATCTAACCGCCTTTTGAATACCTTCAGTGTTTTACCACAGGAAGCAGTTGATGCCAATGAACTCCTCTTTGGGTGAAGAAATGTCTCCTCACCTCCATCCTAAACAGTCCACCCCGAATCCGCAGACATTCCTCTGGTTTCTGGATGCACCCACCATCGGGAATGTCCTCCCTGCATCTCCCCTTTGCCGGTCCTGTTAGAAATCGATGATAAGTCTCTGTGAGATCCCGCCCTCCTCATTTTCTTTCCTCCTCCTCCCCAGGTCGCCGTGCCCCCATGAAGAGCATCTCGAGCAGCCTGAAGGAGACCATGAACCCCCACGACATTGTCCAGGACGCCATCCACAACTTCTCACCGGCCTACCAGCAGTACACGCAGCAGTCGACCCTGGAGCACGGCACCCCCTGGCGCAACGGGCATGCCGCCTCTCGGACCCACAGCATCACTAGCGTCCGCGACACAGAGAAGACCCTACTGCTGAGCTCAGACGACGAGTTCTGAGCCCGTCCCGGGTGGCGGGGGGAGGGAAGGGGCGGCGGACAGGAGGGAGGGTGGGTGGTAGCAATGGGCGGGGTCTGGGGCCTGTGGGGAAAACAGAGTTGGCAACAGACCTTGAGAGGGCCGACAAAGCGGCGACATTTTTATTTTCTCTCCCCGACACCCCCACACCCCTCCCTGGTTTCCTCCCGCAATCAGCGAACGTTTTAACACCGACGGTAAAACGCCGCCGGGAACCTCCTCTCTTCGAAAACGGCGGCAGCTCGGCCTTTTGCGTCTTTGTGTTTAATTTTAGGCCGTCGTTCTGCAGCCAGTGTCCCAGCCAACTTCCGTCACCACAGCACCTCCCAAGTGAAGCATATCGATCGGTGTCGGCCTACTTGAGTTCGGTTTAAAAACGTGTGATTTATTTTTAAGAAAGTAATGTTTTGAGGCTTTAATGTTGGGGAGTGGGTAATCTGCAGTGGGGTAGGTTACTGTAATTGGGACAATTGCCCTTCTGAAGGCTGTGGTGTGCACAGATGTAGGTTGGGGGAAGGTGTCTGTGTTGGGTATCCTCAAAAGATCATCAGGCCTGCTGATAGCTCAGTGTCTGCCTGCTCCCTACTGTCAGCAAATTCCAAACTGCACTGCTATTTTTCCTCCCCCCAGGTAGGTGGTCCCTCTCTGTAGTGTATGAGGGCTGCTGTGCTTACCCAACACACCTCTGGAGCCATTGCCTCTCGTTGGACTTCAACTGGGATTTTTCAAGACCTCCCCCGACCCCCCCCCACCCCAGGCACCTGGGACTGGGCCACAGGCACAGTGAGCCTGTCTCCTGGATCCACATGCAGCATCACACGGGAGGCCACACTTGGAGGGCCGAAGGGCCTGTTCCTGGGCTGTAAATTTTCTTTGTTCTGTGTTTCCTGCCACTGAAGTCCGAACTGCTTCGCCCCCTCCTCTTCCACCACCACGTAGCCCTTCAGCTACACTTCTGTAGCTCATCTGGACCCACTCTGGTCTGGACCGCAGTTCAACAGCTGTCCACCCTCTAACAATTGATGGTTCTTCAGACATTCCCAGGGGAGAGCAGCTGTAGTAGCCTGTCCTGCCATGTTGCAACATGGAGGTGTAGTCAGCTCTCTGGGCCTCTTGATTAATGTTTTCTCATTTTTAAAGCGCACCTTTTATTAATTGAGCCATTTTTACTTTGTTGGTTAATACTGGAGTCTCACTTTGCGGTTTTGTTGCTCCTCTTGACCTGCCTATCTTAGTTGGATCATGTTGGCCATCTTTGTAGATCATACTCGGGGCGGGGGAGGGGGGATTGAACCGAGACTTTCAACTGAACCGACTCATTGGGCAGTTGCCCGGGTTGGGTACACCATCCACCGAGAATGCTACCTGGAAAGGATTAAGCTCCAGAGTTCTCCCTCTGGATCCCGCTCAGTGGTTAGGTTAAGGTGACCCCTCCGAACTTGATTTTCTAGTGATTGTGTTTCTTTTTTCTTGACTGATTTATGACCTGTAGTGGAATTGTTGTTGTAGGCTAGGCTGGATGGGATACAGAAAAGCTAATTCTGTGTGTGTGATGTACCCATCTCTGCCCCATGCCACTTGATGTCTTCAACGCAAAAGGCAGGCACCAACGTGGCAATTATGTTTTACAGCTAGGCCCAAAGCCTAACTCTGCTGGCTAATGGCTGCTTTCTCTAGACTTGGCCTGTATTCTGGCATCAAACTAATACCAATACCTTCTCACCTAAAACAGCCTGGACTACATATGCACACACACAGACACACACACACACACCTCCCATCCTGGTGTTCACATTCAGAGGGTTTTATATGAAGTATTGAGTCCTTTCCAGTGTCAATATCAGTTTGTGAACCATCGACAGGCAAGTTGGAGTGGGCATGGCGCTAAAGGAAAGTCCACCATTGATGGTCCTTTGAGTGTGTTCTGTTCGCTGCAGTGACCAGTCTCACTAAACGCAGTATTGAGGGCGTTAGGTTGGGTTGGAAGGTTGTACCCATCTGGCTGCCACTTGTGCCAGTCTGCTCCCAACATGCAGATAGCCTGACTGATGGCGTTCCTGCGATAAAAACAAAAACTCAACACAGAAACCAAATTCCATTTCCGTTTTCTCATTCTACTTCAGGGTGAAGCTGTTGCGCCTGTTCAGAGTGACTCTGTGTCTTTGTGCTGACATTAGAAATGACTCCTTAGCAAATGATGGGGTTGGGGGATCATGTACCAATATATTCAGTGAAAGTTCAAGAAAATGCTTCAAAGGATTATTAGCTAAGCCTGTTAAAGTGATTGGAAGCTCCTAGTTTGCCTGTGTCCTTGCACTCTCCCATGACCCAGTGAATTCGAATTGTTGTGTCCTTTTCCATGGTCTTTCAAAGGGTACAAGTCGTCTCAATGTTACACATTTGCTGTCTGAGTTTCTGTTTTTTCGCACGGCCTTCCCACTGCTCTTGCAGCATCAATACCTTCCTGCGTTTCAAACCCTTTTTCATCCATTTTCTTTGCTCACAGAACAGCACTTCCTCTCCGCCAGCCCCCCTTCCCTCACCAGCCTTTGCTTAAGAAAAGGGTGCAAGCCCCTCATTGGGCACTGTGCCCATTGTCCTCAGTCTGGATATTTTGAGTGAACGTAGATGGCCTTAGATCCTGCCTTTGGGGAAAGGCCGTGAGTAGGTGACTTATCAGCCCCGACTCTGTAAGGGCAGTTCTTTTGAAATTGAGGTGAACCTTTTCACCTACTTCCCCCTTTTTACTGATCCTCCTTGTGCAATATTTCACTCGGACTGTAACCTGGTGTCGTGTGACTTCTGACTTTGTCGAGCCCAGTTCAACACCGGCACCTCCACAATATTGCCACCATCTCATACCTAGGGCTTTGGGTGGCTAAGAGACCATTAACCTTTCTGTTCCAATTGCTGTGCAGTGGCTCAGTGGTTAGCACTGCTGCCTCAGAGTGCTAGGGACTCTGGTTCGATTCCACCCTCGGGCGACTGTGTGGAGTTTTGCACGTTCTCCCCGTGTCTGCGTGGGTTTCCTCCGGGTGCTCCGGTTTCCTCCCACAATCCAAAGATGTGCTTGTTAGGTAAATTGGCCGTGGGAAATACACCGTCACAGGGATAGGTTAAGGGTTGGGCCTGGGTTGGATGCTCTCCAGAAGGAGTAGGTGTGGTCTTGGTGGGCTGAAAGACCTGCTTTTACACCGTAGGGATTCTATTCTATGATCCTAACTCATTCCAACGTATTTTATTTCAAGAAAATAGTTCCGCCATTCCAACTATCCAAAAGTGCCCACCACCTTCACTGTTACCTGAATATCGTTTGTGGCTTTTTGTAAAAGAAAATATTGTTGCATTGTCCTGCTCTCAATAACAGTTTTGTACAAATGGGCATTGTACCCACTCGAGGGCACTATCTGCCCAGGTGGAGCATGACTTGAAAAGCAAGGGTCTCTCTTTACAGTTGGCAAGATCAACTGCTGCAAAAGAAAAACATATTTTGGAGATTGTCACCACAACATGGAACGGGCTGCTCCTGACATGTGCATTGGGCAAGTCTGATTGTAAGGTTGGCTGTCCGCAGCGATAGTTCCATAGCCGGGTTCTTGTTGTTAAAAATCATTCCAATGCCTTCCATCTCAGCACTTTGTTTAAATGGAGGGAGAGAGGAGACATTTCAGGTGAGTGGAATTTCTGTGATGTTCCCAACCTGTTGGATCTGGGTCTGTGGATTCAGAACAGTGAGCCCCTTTCACTGTCTGGACCATAGCAAGCTCCTGAAGCAATCCTCAGGCTTCATGTTAAAAGCCTAGGCCTCAATCCTGGAATGGCCTAATGCCACCTTTTACCTGTGACTTTTAACGCTTCCTGTGCCATTGAAGTGGCTTGATAGGAGGAATCCTTTGGAAGCTCTGGTGGCCTCTCATACAGCAGTTAGTGAGTAACCCCAACTAGGCTTTCTCCTGAGTTTACTGTGAAGATTTCTTCCAATATTGGCAGCTTCAGAGATAGAAATGTGTTTTAAAGACCTTGTTTTCCCATCTGAATTCTCCCCCACCATTACCTGCAGAGTTCCATCCTCCCAATCCATTTGAAACTTAGAATTGTTTTCTTTCTTCTGTTTAGGTTAAGACCACATTCATTGTGGAATCATCTCAGTCATGGCTATAAGTAATTACTTGAGGAGAAATTGCTATCTTTCTTATTTAATCAATCTCCGTATCATGGTCACACTACAAACTGTGTGGAAGAAGGGGTCCGTTGAACTTGAGCGGGGGGAGAATGTTGAAGAAGCCATTTTGGGTTTTCCACCTGGGAATGCAAGCCGCGGTGGGGGAGGGTACAACTTGTCTAGTTCCTCTACATGTCCTGTGTGTGTCTTTGAAGCAAAAATGAGGGGAAGCTTTCGTTCAATGTTGGTCAGTTTGAATTTCATTCTCTCCCTTTCTCTGTCAACTATTAGCTGCTGATGTCCCCTCTTGGTATACTTTTGAATAACTGTGTGAAGAAATTTCCTTCTTTTTTTAATAAATAAGCCAGTCAGTTTGTGAGGCTCCTGCCTTCGGTTTTGCTCAGGAGTCTTTAGGCAATTGTCCTTTTTCTTTTTAAGGTGCCTGGAGCCAGGGCCTCAGTTCTGTTGAGTGGGAAAGACTGGGGTGGGTGGGAGAATGCATATTTATGGGGTTGTGGTGTAATATTGTACATAATATACATATATATTGAAATAATGTATGATATAAAGATTGCAGATGACAGAAAGACCTAGTTTTGTATCTTTAGCCATCATTTGTGTACATGAATTCAAGGAAGCTGCTTCTATTTTGGTTCTTGTGATGTTTCTCCTCAATGAAAGTTAATAAAGATCTTCTATAGATTGTCACGTCAGGTTGTCTGCTTTTGTGAGCGGAAAATTTATTTGGGGGGTGGCCCCAGAGTCTGCCCGATTTGTGCTAGTTTTCTTCCAGTGTATCCCATCATGCCACATGTGCAGGGGTTCTGGGTAATTAGTTGACGAAATAACACGGGATGGACCGAGAGGTTATGCATATCCAGTGCCCACACACCGGTTACCCACATTCCCAGCAGGCTTTGTGAAACGCTGGCTGATTTTGTAGTTTTCTCCTCTTGGTTCTCAGGTTGAGAGTCAGTAAAGCCAATCCTGAAGCAATCTCTGTAACTGACCCTCTTCCCCATGCTCCAGCCTTGAAGCTCAACAAGAACATTGGCTCTTTGTCATTTACTCACAGCTTGGAGAGGGAGACAGGTTCCTCTTCAGCATGCTAATCATTACCACATAGAAACATCGAAGCAGGGTTTGAGGCCCTTTCTGAACAATCTACAGCCTTACTTGCTCCTTGGATCACCATTTTCACTATTTTTCTCTCTCTCTCTCCCACCATTCTCTCTCCATTCCCTCTGTCCCTCCACCAGTCTCTCTCTCTCTCTCTCTCTCTCTCTCTCCCCACTCCCACTCTCTTCCCCCACTCTCTCTTCCCCCCCCCCCCCTTTACACACACTCTCATGGGGCGGCATGGTGGCACAGTGGTTAGCGCTGCAAACTCACAGCACCAAGGACCCAGGTTCAATTCCAGCCTCGGGCGACTGTCTGTGTGGAGTTTGCACATTCTCCCCGTGTCTATGTGGGTTTCCTCTGGGTGCTCCAGTTTCCTCCCACAGTCCAAAGATGTGCAGGTCAGGTGAATTGGCCGTGCTAAATTACCCATAG
The DNA here is from genome assembly GCF_047496795.1 of Chiloscyllium punctatum. NCBI lineage: Eukaryota > Metazoa > Chordata > Chondrichthyes > Orectolobiformes > Hemiscylliidae > Chiloscyllium > Chiloscyllium punctatum. The sequence goes on from NC_092756.1 coordinate 87,391,337, forward strand.
TGTTAGGTGCATTAGTCAGAGGGAAATGGGTCTGGGCGAGTTACTCTTCGGAGGGTCGGTGTGGACTTGTTGGGCCGAAGGGCCTGTTTCCACTCTGTAGGGAATCTAGTCTAATTTCTCTCTCTCTCTCTCTCTCTCTCTCTCCCCCCCCCACTCCTCTCACTCTTTCCCCCCCCCCCACTCCTCTCTCTCTCTCTCTCCTCTCTCTCTCTCTCTCTCACACACACACATACCCACTCCTCTCTCTCTCTCTCTCTCTCTCTCTCACACCCCCCACTCCTCTCTCTCTCTCTCTCTCTCTCTCTCTCACACACACACATACCCACTCCTCTCTCTCTCTCTCTCTCTCTCTCACACACCCCCACTCCTCTCTCTCTCTCTCTCTCTCTCTCACACACACCCCCACTCCTCTCTCTCTCTCTCTTCTCTCACACACACCCCCACTCCTCTCTCTCTCTCTCTCTCTTCTCTCACACACACCCCCACTCCTCTCTCTCTCTCTCACACACATACACACCCCACTCACCCCTCTCTCTATCACCCCCCACTCCTCCCTCTCTCTCTCTCTCACACACACCCCCACTCCTCTCTCTCTCTCTCTCTCTCACACACATACACACCCCACTCACCCCTCTCTCTCTCACCCCCCACTCTTCTCTCTCTCTCTCACAAACCCTCCACTCCCCTCTCTCCCTCTCCCTCTGTCTCTCTCTCTCTCTCTCTCACACACACACCCCCCACTCCTCTCTCTCTCTCTCTCTCTCTCTCTCTCACACACACACATACCCACTCCTCTCTCTCTCTCTCTCACCCCCCACTCCTCTCGCTCTCTCTCACCCCCCACTCCCCTCTCTCTCTATCACCCCCCACTCCTCCCTCTCTCTCACTCCTCTCCCCCACTCCAATCTCTCTCTGTCTTCCTTCCCCCCCCTCTCTTGCCACCTTCACTCTTTCCCCCTCTTCTCCCCCTCCTCTCCCCCCTCCCTCTACTACCCCTTCCTCTCCGTCTCTCCTCCCCTCCCTCCTCTCTCTCCCCCATCTCTCTCTCTTTCTTTCTCTCTCTCTCTCTCTCTCTTTCTTCTCCCCTCTCTCTTTTTCCCTCTCTCTCTCACTCTCTCTGCACCTCCCACCCCCGTTGTTTTTTCTCTCTTTCTTTCACTAACATTATTCACATTTGCTCTTACTTTTTAAAAAATGGCAAACATCTCCCTCCCGGCTGGAAGCCTGGGAGGTACAGATTGCTTTTTGTACTAAAAGAAGCAAATACTGGGACCTGAATGTCTAGGCCCTCTGTTCTGAATGTATTAAACAGTCAGTCCTGTATGTAGCATTTGCCAGTTTTGGCTGTTCCATTTTTTTTTTCTCTGGGATCGCTGGTGTTTCTCTTTCTGTTTCTCCCTGTTTTTGTGATGACTCATGCATTTCTGAACCCTCTCAGTCTTGGCAGCCACTGTGAGGCCTCTTGTCTTTGGGATTGGCTTTGTCGAACAGTCTGGAAGCTGGAATTTTGGATCAGACTGAATTCCATTCTGGAGATGCCTGAGCAGGGGAGAGGTTAGTCACGGCCTGGTGTTTATAATCGGCCGGGATGAACCTTTTCCCAGTTCCAAAACCTCAAGATTCAACCACAGGACCGGGATAAGGCCATTTAGCCCATTGAGCCTGGTTAGTATTTATTCCAACCATGTCTCAGAACTGTTTGTCTGCTTAATGCCTTCACCCAACCCAAAAAAAGTCAGTGATTTGACACATTGTCACCCTCCCAGAGGGAGAGGTGCACAGTGGCTCAGTGGTTAGCACTGCTGCCTCACAGCACCAGGGTTCTGAGTTTGATTCCTGTCTCAGGTGACTGTGTGGAGTTTGCATGTTCTCAGTGTCCGCGTGGAATTCCTCTGAGTGCTCCGGTTTCCTCCCACAGTCCAAAGGTGTGCAAGTTACATGGATTGGCTGTGTTAAATTGCCTAATGTGTACAGGGATGTGTAGGTTAGGTCAGGGGTAAATGTGGAATAGTAGGGAAATGTGTCTGAGTAGGTTACTCTTCAGGGGATTAGTGTGGACTTATTGGGCCAAATTGCCTGTTTTCACACTGTAGGGATTCTAAGGTTAGATTCCTACAATCCTTTGTGATGTCTCCATTCATCAGTCTCTCATTAATTTTATACCTCCTTTTCTGGGCTCCCTGGATCTGAGAAAATAATTTTAGCTGGCTCTCCAAATCTCTTAGTCATATATAAGACCAGGATGAGAAGGAATTTCTTCACTCTGGGAAGTGAATTCTCATTCCTGGGGAGTTCAAAACCAGAGGGTGAAGTTTAAGGCGGGAGAGGGAAGGTTTAAAAGGGACCTAAGGACTAATGTTTTCACGCAGAAGGTGGTACATGTATGGAATGAGCTGCAAGTGGAAGTGGTGAAGGTTGGTACAATTACAAGATTTGAAATGATGTGGAAGTGCGGTGGTCAAAGTCAGAAAATCCCATGACACTGGTTATAGTCCAGCACGTTTATTTGGAACCACAAGCCGAATGGGTACATGAATAAGAAGGGTTTAGAGGGATATGGGCCAAATGTTGGCAAATTGGAATAGCTAATTTAGGATATCTGGTCGGTAAGGACGAATTGGACCAAAGGGTCTGTTTCTGTGCTGCACATCTGTCTTTCCCCATCCTCTGAGACTCCAAAATTGAACAGGTTCGAGACAGAACTTGATGTGTTTCTGGAGACCAAGTTATATCAAGGAATAGGGATGATATGGAGGAGCTGGGGTGGACAAAGTTCAAAATCATATAACGCCAGGTTATAGTCCAACAGGTTTATTTAGCTTTCAGAGCGCTCCTCCGAATAGAGAGAGTGCAGTAAAGCTGCTTTGAGATGATTAGACATGATCTAGGATGGCAGGACGGGCTGAATGGCCTACAACTGCTCCTGAATCAGAGATCAGCAACAAATACTGCTTCACCAGCAATGCCTACATCCTGTAAATGAGTAAATCATGTTTTAAAAACACACATATCTTAACATCTCCAAACAGGTTGATTAGAAGATTAGAATTCACCTCTGGAACAGGTGGGACTTGAACCCAGATCTCCTATCTCTGAGGTAGAGGACTCTACCAGTGCACATCCGGAGCATCTTTTTCCCCCTTCCCCCCCCCACCCCCACTTTATCTTTTATGCTGGAGGAAGTGCACGTCGGTGCAAGGTGTTGACCCACTGAGGGAGGTTAAAACAGTTGGGAACACACCCTTTAAAATTTGGGATGGAGATGAGGAGACATATTTGAGGGTTGTGAGTCTCTAGAATATTCTACCCCAGGGAGGCAGTGAAGGCTGAGTCACTGAATATTACTGAGGTTAAGTCATTGGCGAGGGAGTTAGAGGTATTGGAAAAGTGGGAGTTGTTGGATCAGCCAGGGCTCTTGTCAGCCAGAGCAGGAGAAGCAACAGGAAGTCAGAAGGACAGTCTATCAGCTCAGTGTTATCAGAAAAAGAGAGAGAGAATAACAGAATTGACTGCTAGTGCTCACAAGCATTGTCATGAGATTTGATTTGATTCCCTACAGTGTGGAAACAGGCCCTTTGGTCCAACCAGTCCACACCGACCCTCCAAAGAGTGACCCTCCAAAGAGTAACCCACCCAGACCCATTTCCCTCTGACTAACGCAATTTAGCATGGCCAATTCACCCTAACCTGCACAGCTTTGGACTGTGTGAGGAAACCCACGCAGACATAGGGAGAATGTGCAAACTCCACACAGACAGTCACCCAAGGCTGGAATCGAACCTGGGACCCAGGTGCTGTGAGGCTAACCACTGAGCCACCGTGCCTCATGATTCCACAGTTTTACTATGCAGGGGTCGTTAATTGGAAAGTTGTCATTCCACCCTCAGACAAATTTATTTTGGTTGGGTTTTGACCAGGGTTGGGATTTCAGGAATTTTGGATAAGGCGATTAGTAGCTTTATACACTCTTGAAAGTTTTGGGTTGTGGCAAACATATTATCCATCACGTGACAGGCACCAGCGAGCGAACTATGCACAAGATGAGCTAAGATGGGTCAGATGTTGTGTTCCTGTGGACCCTGGGATACTTTATTACATTTAAAAGGTGCTGTTTAAATGTGTGTTGGTGATCATAGAGGTATATAGCACGGAAACAGACCCTTCAGTCCAACTCGTTCATGCATACCAAACATCCTTAATAAATCTAGTCCCATTTGCCAGCACTTGGCCCTTATCCCTCTAAACCCTTCCTATTCATGGACCCATCCAGATGTGTTTAAATGTTGTAATTGTACCAGCCTCGGCCACTTCCTCTGGCAGCTCATTCTAAATACACACCACTCTCTGCATGAAAACATCAGCCCTTAGATCCCTTTTATATCTTTCCTCTCTCACCTTATTCCTATGTCCTCCAGTTTTGGACTCTCCCTATTTACCCTATCCATGCCCCTCATGATTTTATAAGCCTCTATAAGGTCACCCCTCCGCCTCCATCATTCCAGAGAAACCAGCCCCAGCCTTTTCAGCCTCTCCCTGTAGCTCAAACCCTCCAACCCTGGTAACGTCCTTGTAAATCTTATCTGAACACTTTCAAGTTTCACAACATCCTTCCTAGAGGAGGGAGACCAGAATTCAAAAGTGGCCTCACCAATGTTCTGTGCAGCTACAACATGACCTCCCAATTCCTAAACTCAATGCACTGACCAATAGTTGTGATTAATTTTTGGGCTGTTTTACACTCTGACGTATCTTTCCTGGATGGGAAGATTGGGGCGGTTTCCTGGTCAGCTGGAGGATCCTTGTAGCCACAACATGAGAAGGTTCTGAAGGAGGGTCAGAGGACCGGAAACATTTAACACTGCTTTCCCTCCACAGATCCAAAGGACAGTTTGAAGCAAACAGGCTGGTCTTCTATAAACAGAACCTCTGCAAACAAACAGGATGATCTTCACCTGAACGAGAGGTGTACCAATATCCGGGTGGAGGAAATTTACTAATTCAGCTGGGGGATGGGATCCTAAATTGTAGTATGAATACACAGGAGCTTGAGAGTAGTGAGGTCAGAAATAAAGTTTCAAGGTTGTACGAGGGCACCAGCAAGCAGGAAGGTGGTTTGAAGTGTGCCTACTTCAACACCAGGAACATTCAGAAAAAGGTGGGTGAACCTTCAGCATAGGTTGATACCTGGGATTCCAATGTTGTGCCCATTTCCGAGACATGGATAGAGCAGGGACAGGAATGGTTGTTACAGGTTCCAGGATTTAAATATTTCAGTAAGAACAGGGAAGATGATAAAAGAGGGGGTGGCGTGGCATAGTTAGTCAAGGACAGTATTACAGTGACAGAAAGGATGTTTGAGGACTTGTCTACTGAGGTAGTATTAGCTGAGGTTAGAACCAGGGAAGGAGAGGTCACCCTGTTCGAAGTTTTCTATGGGCCTCCGAATAATTCCCAGGATGTAGAGTCCTGCATGATGACTGCCCTGTCACTCTCGCTTTATAGGAGCGAGAGTGACAGGGTAGTTGTTATGGGGGACTTCAACTTTCCAATTATTGACTGGGATTCATTCAAGTACTTTAGATGGGTCAGTTTTTGTCTCGTGTGGGAGAGTATGTAGACAGGCCAACAATGGGCAAGGCCACTTTAGATTTGATACTGGGCAATGAACCCAGCCAGGTGTCAGATTTGGAGGTAGGTAAACATTTTGGTGCGTGACCACAGTTCAGTTATGTTTACTTGAGCGATGGAAAGGGATAGGTATATACCGCATGGCAAGAGTTATAGGGAGAATGGCAATTATGATGTGATTAGGCAAGATTTAGGATGCAAAGGATGGGAAAGGAAATTGCAGGGGATGGGTACAACTGAAATGTGGAGCTTATTCAAGGAACCACTATTGTTGGTCCTTGATAAATGTGTATGTGTCAGGCAGGGAGGAAGTTGTCGAGCGAGGGAACTGTGGTTTACTAAAGAAATTGAATCTCTTGTCAAGAGGAAGGTGGCGGCTTATGTTAGGATAAGATGTGAAGGCTTAGTTAAGGTACTTGAGAGTTACAAGTTAGCCAGGAAAGACCTAAAGAGAGAACTAAGAGCCAGAAGGGGACATGAGAAGTCGTTGGTGGATCGGATCAAGGAAAACCCTAACACTTTCTGTAGGTATATCAGGAATAAAAGGTTAGAGTAGATTAGTGTAAGATTAGGGCCAATCGAGGACAGTCGTGGGAAGTTGTGTTTGAAGTCAGAGGAGATAGGGGAAGTGCTAAATGAATATTTTGCATCGGTATTCACACTAGAAAAAAAAATGTTGTCGAGGAGAATACTGAGATACAGGCTACTAGACTAGACAGGATTGAGTTTCACAATGAGGAGATATTAGCAATTCTGGAATGTGTGAAAATAGATCACTCCCACTCATACCCACTTGCTGCGTAAAGACCTTTCTCCTCATGGTCGCTTTCACCTTCCCATGTGCCTGTGCCTTCTTATTCCTGATCCATCCACCAACGGGAACCATTTCTGTCTACCTACACTGTCCAGACCCACTCAGGATTTTGAATCCTCCCCACCTCCTTTCAGACGATTCTTAAAAATCTAATGACCCATCCAATTTCTCCTCAGTGTCAGAGTAATGGAGCCAGCCATTTAGGAGTGAGATGTAAAGAAGTGGCTTCGCCCAAAAGCTTGGGAGACTTTGGAATGTTCCCCTCCAAACTGTGGATGTTCAATCATTGAGCGAATTGTTAAAGAGCAGCCTCCCTTCTTCCCAACCTTCTCTTGATGAGATCTGATATTTCCAAACAACCAAACCAATTAAAATGCAACTCTCTGGAAAATGCACAAGTTACTCAAGTTTTCTGCAACAAAAGATAGAGGCATTTTTAAAAATCTACTAGCCTCAAGAAAAATAGTAAAAATGTGACAGTGAACACACACAGAAGTGAAGTTTCAAGGGAGCGTGTGGAGTAGGGGCAAGGACAATGAAGCTTGTGTAATTAAAGAAATTCCTTAGAATCCTTCAAGGGGCTACATGTTTAAAGTGAAGCCACAGTTAATGGTCAACGTGGATGCTGAGCAGGAGCAGAATGTGTGGATAGCTGTGTTCACAGAAAATGGCTGCTTTATCAATTTGATGTGAGAGAGGGGCAAGAAGGGGAAGGGGGAGAGGCAGAGGGAGAGAGACAGTGTGAGAGAGAATGAGTTTGAGACAGAGCGAGTGTGTCAGATAGGAATGAGTGAGGGGTAACGGGTCCTTTTTTCCACCAATTTGGGAAGGGACAGGGGGATGATTGACCTTCTGCCCTCCCATCCAACCTCCTTGCCCCGTCCTGTGATCATCAGTCCCTCCTCACCACTAGACAGAAAATGTGGAAGCTGGTACAATTGCAACATTTAAGAGACATTTGGATGGGTATATGAATAGGAAGGGTTTGGAGGGATATGGGCTGGGTGCTGGCAGGTGGGACTAGATTGGGTTGGGATAGCTGGTCAGCATGGACAAGTTGGACCAAAGGGTCTGTTTCCATGCTGTACATCTGACTCCATGACTCTGACTCTTTCTCTCTCACTCTGGGGCAGCCCCTCACAGAGTCCAGCCTTGTGATTCGGTCAATCGGGGAGCTCACCATTCAAACCTGAAGTAGCCAATAGGAGTGTGGCTTGTCTGGAGAGTGGGTTTCCTTTGTGGATGGCAGGGATGGGTGGAGTTCTGAAATGCCCACCACCTCAATTACTACAGAATGTGCAAGGTCTTCATTGTGACCTTTGCTTTGCTCTCTCCACAGATCCTAAACTCTCTACAGAGTGGAAACAGGCCCTTCGGCCCAACAAGTCCACAATGATCCTTTGAGGAGTAACCCACCCAGACACATTCCCCCTACCCAATTACTCTACATTTACCCTTGACTAATGCACTGAACCTACACATCCCTGAACACTATGGGACAATTTAGCATGGCCAATTCACCCTGACCTGCACATCTTTGGAGTGTGGGAGGAAATCAGAGCACCCGGAGGAAACCCACGCAGACCATGCCGGAGGGTGGAATCAAACCCCGGTCCCTGGCACTGCGAGGCAGCAGTGCTAACCATTGAGCCACCGTGCCACCCCAGTGCAGATGCAGCCAGACCGGATGTATTTTCGCAGCACGTGCTTTTAACATGATTAAAACCCTCCCTTAACCCTTGCAATGGCTTAAGAAACTTTCAGTTCAAGAGACCAGCAACAAATGTTGATCTTTTTCAATGATGCCCATATCCCATGAAAGAATACATTTTAAAAAAAACTCATGACCAGTCAACAGAAACAGAACAAAGTATATGGAAAAAATGCTTTTATTGATACAGTATACAAAATAAATGCATTGAGATACATTAATCTTACAGGGCAATAAATACGTGGAAATTTTTAAGAGATGGTCATATAATATATAAAAACGTACATCTTTTAATATCTACAAACACGTCATATAGGAAAGAAAAAAAACTGAAATAATTTATACAATAAATAATAAAATCAGTACTCTCAGCAGCTCTCCCAATATCAGAGTCCACAGTTTGTTCTAATGACCATGGGAGTTCTACTCTGGGGCCTACACACACTGTATAAGCCTACTCCCACTGTGCTTCCCCAGATCCAGGAAGGCACAATGGTGTTAGTCAGCCTCATGCCTAAATTACACTTTTCTATTCATGACTTTGTGTCTAAATATCATGTGCCTTTTAAAAAAATATAATGTGTGTATATAAAGGATGCTTCGAGATTATTGCTTCGCAGTTGCTCACGCGACACCAAAACAATGTAAGGTTTTCCCCTTTGTGTTGAAAAGGCCTGCTCACTTACACCTGGTTGATGCCATTGGCTTTGAATCAATCCCCAGTTTCAGCTTTTGCTGGTGGCAGGTTTTGGGGTCGAGGGGTGCGGTGAAGGAGAGGGCATAGAGGGAGGTGAGGAGGGCAAGTGCTCGAGGGAGGTGGACGAGAAAGGGAGAGAGAGGAGAGGGAGGTGGTGTAGGTGAGAGTGAGAGCATGAAAGGAAGGTGTAGGAGGGAGAAGGGGAGGTGTAGGGGTGGGGGGGGAAGAGAGGGAGAGAAAGGAGGGGGAAGTGGTGTATGTGAGAAAGGCAAGAGAGAGAGGTGCAGGTGTGGGGGGTGGGGGAGGGAGGTGTGGAGAAGGGGGAGGTGTAGGAGAAAGGGAAGATTGAGGAGAGAGTGAGGGGAGTGTAGGAAACAGTGGGGGCAGGGGGAAAAGAGAGAGAGAGAGTTGGTGAGGGGGAGGGGAAGCAGAATGGGGTGGGGGATGGTTAAAGAAGTGGGGGGGGGGGGAAAGAGGGAGAGAGGGATGGAGGAGGGGGAGAAGGGGAGGAGAATGTAGGAAACAGAGTAGGGGGGGTAGGGGGATGTGGGGAAGAGACCCAGCTGCTCCTTGCAAACAATGAGACTCCATGCCAATGCATCTACACATAAACAAAGGCAAGTTAAGTCTTCTCACCCATCGTCTCGTACTTCCCCACACCCCCAATATTTGTCAATTGAAAAGGCAGAAAAAAAATCTTCCCAATTAAATTTGCAAACAGGCCACAATCCTGATTAGGTGGGTACTGTGAACCATCCCATCGATTCATGTAACCCCACCCTCTCCCCACATCCCACTTCTTCAGGTAGAACTCCAATTAAAATGGAGCAAAATGTCTAGGGGAAAAAAAAAATCTGGAATTGACTGCATCAAGTATCCCAAATCTTTATCATACACTGAACAGGCACATTACTGGACACCTTGGTTGTCAGATTGAGTGCCGCAGGTGTCCTTTGTGAAGTGAGCACCACAACTGGACAAAATAAGCACAGGGACGTTATTGGAGACCACACACCTTACCACAATTTACGGGAAGTGGGACAGATCTTAAAATAACTCGGGTCTCGAGTGTCGGCAGGACCTGCACTTGGCAGAGCAGCAAGATTGCAATGAAGTTCACTGCAATGATGGGGCTTTCGGGGGTAACAATCAGGTAGATTAATGTTCTCCCAGGCCATAGCCTGTGGGCAGGTCTACCTAAAAGGGCACCCGTGCGAGGAAGGTCTCAGAGCAGATTGCAGGCCTCAGGCTGTTGCTTAGGAAACGTTGAGAGACAAACTGTAGGAGCAGAGTTTGTCCATCTGTTACACAGTCAGCCGACGTGGAAGGACATCCATTAGAGAAACATTCCCATAGAACCCAAACGTCAAGGACCTTTTGGTTGAAGTTGGCCAAAAGGTGAAAGAAAAAGGTGTTTTTTATTAACTGTTACCCCAGAGAAAGCGAGCAAGAGAGCCACAGTATGGCTGTGGTGGCTGTATGCTCCTCGTCTTAATGCAGGAAGACTAACGCAGATTGATTTACAGACCCTTCGATCCCCTCAGCCTCAATACCCACAGGATCCCCTCCATACCAGGTGAAATGTTGACTTTTACACTAAGGCCTAGTCCTTGCCTGACATTATATTTCGTGTGTGTGTGTCTGTGTGTGTCTGTGTGTGTGTCTGTGTCTGTGTCTGTGTCTGTGTCTGTGTGTGTGTCTGTGTGTGGGGCCATTAATGTCAACCACACCCAAGGCTAACCAATCCACAATGGGATATACTCCACAGAATGGGAGTGGAGAGAAAAGAAATTACAGCAGATCAAAAACACACACCTCTTGGTGCTTTTTCTCCTCGTACATTACCCAGCCCCTACACACACACACACACACACACACACACACACACACACACACACACACACACACACAGTGTTCAAGCTGCTGACCTTCCTAATCACTCGAGTGAAAAGTAACGATGATGAAATCTGCAGCCAAATTACGGCACCAATCCCTTTGGCCTTGTAACCTGCATGAGGATAAGGAAGCCAATGTAAAACAAAAAAAGGGCCAGTATGGAGGGAACAGGCCAATGTATTCGATAACAGCATCTCCATCACCTGCAACTCTCACCAGCTTAAAAGACAACAGCCACAAACACATGGCAACATTTCCTCTGACAGGCTCCCCTCAAAAAACACCCAGCACCCCGACTTAGAAATAGATCACCTCCGTTTGTTTAGAGACCTTGGGTCAGAGTTGTGTCACCCCTTCCCCGGCAGCACTGTGGTTGTACACCACACAGACTGAGGGGTTTACCACCTCAAAGTTCTCAAGGACTTTAGTGTAAGGTAATAAATATTGGCCTTATCAATGACAATCTCATCCCACAACTTAGAAAAAACATTTTACCTTCTTGGGAAACATTACAAAGATCTAGTGACTTGACACTAGGGTTCAGTATAACATCCCTAGCATTTGTATTCTTGTGTATGAAGCCAATATCCAGAAAGCTTTGCTAATTGCTGTGGCAATATGTTCTGTATACCACACAGATTATGCACATGAACTCCATGTCACTGTACATCCATTTACAAAGTTCTTTTTCAGTCATTCCTCCCTGTTTCTACGCATTGTACTTCTTCCAATCAAATCCAGGGCTCACTAAGCTTTACTCCGATTTAGTCTGAGGATAAAACTTTGGAACTAGACTTTGTCCATGCCAAATACTCAGTCCATCAGATCAACAACTTCCAAGTCTCAGCCGACGTTTCCAAATTGCTCAACAAAGTTCTCTTCTCCCAGCTTCACATTCTCCAAACCTCCAAAATTCCACATGCTTACATCTGTCTTCTGTAATTCCATAAACCACTCAGTCTCCCTTCCCCACCCCCTCATCTTCCCCACCCCCTCTCACACCCCCAGCTCAGATCAGGCTGCCCCCTTTACCCTCCCAGGTCTGCTCTGGGTCCCATCAAACACGTTTTGCAGTATTGCCGTTAAACCTCATGCAGAATGCTGCGCATTGGAAACAAAGAATTACTGGAGAATCTCAGTAGGCCTGGCAGCACTCTGTGGAGAGAGAAGCAGGGTTAATGTTACAAGTCCTTCTTCAGGATGATGTTGTTTTGAAACGTCGATGCTGCCAGACCTGCCGAGTCCTCCAGCATTGTGTGTTTTTATTTCTGATTTCCAGCATCTGCAGTATTTTGCTTCTGTGTAATGTTCCATATGGACACAGCCAGTTGCTGTGGTAGATGATGCCAAAATGGCGGCACTGGCACAGTTCAGTAGTAGCTTACCCTACCATTTAATACTGGGATACCACTGACATGTGAGTGTGCTGGTGGGTATGGTGACCCAGTGGTTAGCACTGCTACCTCATAGCGCCAGGGACCAGAATTCGATTCCAGCCTCAGGAGACTGTCTGTGTAGAGTTTCCACATTCTCCCTGTGTTTGTGAGAGTTTCCTCCCACAGTCCAAAGATGTGCAGGTTAGGGTGGATTGGCCATGCTAAATTGCCCACAGTGTTCAAGAATGTATAGGTTAGGTGCATTAATCAGAGGTAAATGTAGAGTAGTAGGGGAATGGGTTTGGGTGGGACACTCTTGGGAGGGTCAGTGTGGACTTGTTGGGCCAAATGGCCTATTTTCACACTGTAGGGATTTATGAGGAGTGGCTTTGCTGGTGGTTTCAATGGTTTTAGCTACAGTAGCTAGAAGTACAGTTCAAAGGTAAGGGTATCAGCTCGGTCCCAGATTAACCCTCCTTGTTTGCAAGGACCATTCCTCATGAGCTGAGGCAGGATGGGGGGTGTGGGGAGTTAGATCAGATTGGGCTGTCTGGTCAGCGTAGGCGCGTTCGACCGCAGGGTCTGTTTCCATGCTGTATGACTCAGACTTGAAGGTCTCCCAGCTCCTCAAAGCAGCTCTAAACATGCATTCATTTTCTGTTGACAATTAATACACCCAGTGAATATGTATTGAGATTCGACAGACCACACATCCATGCAGGTCAAATACTGCAGCTCATTATAGACAGAGAGGCACTGCATAAACCTGGACTGTTAATCACTAAATCCCTGTATTATTAAAAAGAACAAGGCTCATTCCATTGTGCCACCCTCCCCTTTCCCAGGAGTTCAAAGCTGTGGAACGCCCAGACACTCTCAACCCATCCTCACACAACCCACATCTCATTACTTCTGGATTCATCTAATAACCCTTTCATTTTCACTCTGACCTTGGTCTCCCAAGTGACAAGACCATGACTCCGTAATTTAACTCGGACCCTCGTGTAATAAGCACCCATTCTGTCAACTTCCCACGCCACTTACATTTCACCTCCCATCATAACGCTCTCTCCCACTAAGCAGCAACCTCTGACAAGTACATAAAGACATCTGGCCACATTCACAAAATACCATTCCATTAAACACACAAACCTTCGAGCCAGGCATAACACTCAGACGTACGATCCCGATCCAAAGACAATATTTTGCCCAGCTCATCCTGTTTGGGGTCCTCAACTCACCAGCAAACGTTAACCAACATTTAAAAAAAAAAATCAGACTAGGCCCCCTGTTGTGTTTTGTTTAAAAGGGAGGGGCTGTTTTGATCACTTTAACAGTCACAACCTTGACAAAATCCCTTTCATCTTTTAGAGTTGACCTTTGCCAGATTAGTGGGGAACCCATGCTCTGTGAACACTTGTGAAACATCACCACCATGCCATACTGAGGGAGTGCTGCACCGTCAGAGGTCCTGCCACTGGGTGGGGGGGGTGATGTTCAAGCACCACCCTGTCCACTTTCTCAGGGGGCTGAATACAAAAAAAAACTCCTGTGGATCCATCCTGAAGAAGTGGATTTTCCTCTGGTGCCCCCAGTCCAATATTTACCCCTCAACCAACATCTCATGCAAGAAAGGGAAAAAAAAAAGGCGATAGGATTATCTGACCACGGTGAGCTTGCTTTATGCCACACTTCACAATAGCGACCTCACCGACTGCGAAAGGGCTTTAGGAATGCCCAGAAATTACAAAAGGTGCTACATAAATGAAACAACAAAACAAAGAGAGAAATAACTAAGGCAATCATCACTACAAAATATTTCGAATGTTAGGAGGTGCTCGTCATATCCCTAGTACTTCCTGGCCAATGACTCATCTTTTGAACACTTTATACAGGCAAGTCTCAGAAATATCTGGAGGCCCTGTTAATCCTGCTTGATGTTGTTCACTTCAGGGTAAACGATGTAGGAGGTGGTGGGGTGGGAAGGGGGAAAAAAGGAAGAAAAAACACAACACTTCCTTTTTGATCCCCACTCCACCACACCATAATGGGTCAACAGGAATCAGATTGTGCAGATCTCCCTCACTAGTCCACAGGGCTCGTTTGACTGCTGGAACACCCATCTCTCTCTCTCTCTCTCTCTCTCTCCTTTTTCTCCAAACCTCCAACTCCAAACATCTCAAAGACTTGAACAAACTCATCACCAAACCAAAGCAAACCTACGCAATACCACATGTCGACTTACACATCCCAGCTACAATATTCCTCCAGTGCAACTTCCCCCTCAGAATAAACATGCCCCTTTGAGGGGTATTTCCTCCATGCAGGTCCTAGAAGGTCTACAGCTTCCCCCCCCCACCACCCAGTCTGTCCATCCAAGTGCCTGCCCCCATATTTAAGTCATACCTCAGCCATACAGATAAGAGACACTATTACTTTCCTTCTGCAACTTTGCCACTGGACCTACAGAGTAATGCAACATGGAAACAGACCCTTCGGTCCAACTTGTCCATACCAACCCATATTCCCAAACTGCACTAGCCCGCTCGCCTGCACTTGGCCCATATCCTGCTAAACCTTTCCTATCTTGGACCTGCCCAAAATGTCTTATGAATGTTGTAACTGTACCTGCATCTATCACTTCCTCTGGCAGTTCACTCCACATATGAGACACCCTCCGTCCAAAAGCAAAAGTGTTTTGCACTTCCAGAAGCTTCTTAGAGGTGCAAATATTTAATGTTCACTCACAGGAGCATGAATCTTTTGAATTCTCTACCCCTCAGGGCTTGTAGAAGCTGGGCTTGTGAGATGGAGACCTCACAGGGAACTGCACAGGACAGTGGAGGTTAGGCCAGAGATCAGTCACAATCACAGTGAACGACAGACCAGGCTCAAAGGGCCGAATGGCCTGCTGCTGCTCCTATTGTAAATGGAGTAGCTCCACCCACACACACACACACCACACAAAAGATTTGATTTTCAACTCAAGTTGGTGGGGGGCAGTGGCAGGGAAATCCCCTCAAACACAGAAGGCTTAACATTTTTTCAGCCAGGAGCTGGTTGGTGTTCTGTGGTGGTCCACCCAAGACCCAGCATCAAATTGTTCGCCTTGCTCTGAGCCGGTGGGATAATGGCCTCAAGTCTCACTGTGATGCTGACAGAGTGGACAGCAGCTAAAGTACAGTCAGCACTGACCAACAATGACAGGGGCCAATCCTTGAGGCTGGACAGGTCAGGGCTGGGTTGGGGCGTGTGTGGGGTTGGGGTGTTGACATTAGTGGAGTGTTGGAGGATGTGTGTTGGCATTAGGGGCTGGGTGTTGACATGGGGTGGGGGGGGGGGTGTGAGCATTAGCATTGGTGCAGTGAGTGTTTGGGGGAAGTGGCTATTGGCATTAGGGAGCATGGGAGTTGGAGGGCTGATGGCATTGGTTGGGGGGGGGGGGGGGGTGGCTGAGGGAGTAAGGGTTGGGTGTTGGCCTTGGAGGGGGACATAGGAGTTGAAGGAGGAACGTGAGTTGGTGTTGGGGTAATGAGATGGGGGGGGGTTGCCAAAAATTATTCCCCACACACAAGGAGGTCACTGAGGCACACCTGCTTTTGAGAGCCCCTTGGAGAGGGTGGATATTCAAGTTAAGGGGACTATGGGATAAAAGTCAACAGCTTGCTGTTTCAGAAAATAAGGGGCTAATTCTTGTCATTGAGGCACCAGCTGTGAGAGCTTTGATGATGGACTGTAACCCCTCCTGCCATGTCAATGAGACCTGCAGCAGCTGGGCTGTGAACCATAAGCTGTCCGGTTCAATACCGGGCCCGATGTACTGCTTACTCACTGAGCTGTAACAGCCTTCCCCTCTTCCAGTGGGGAGACACATCACCTGGTTGGCCCGAATTCTTCCAATCCTTTCATTTTCAGTCTGGTGTTTACAGGCAGAAACTGGATATTATCCCTGAATATCTAACTTATACAGGAGAAAGCGAGGACGGCAGATGCTGGAGATCAGAGTTGACAGTGTGGTGTTGGAAAAACACAGCAGGTCAGGCAGCTGAACTGCAGTGCTTTTCCAGTACCTAATTCATACAGTCGGATTGCTCTGCAAGGCTTATGTGCACGTGTATAACGAAGGGAAACCAAATTTAGCAATACTACAGAGTCTTGGATTAGTGCAAACCACTAACATCGTCAATCCCGCATTACTTTCTTGTCACACTTTTGACATCCAAATTCACCGCATGGCTTATTTTAGCATCCACCTTCCTTTGCATAATTTGTACGTGTGCAATTATAATTACGGTTATCTTTTCTCACCAACGGGACACAAACGTCCCCCTTTCCCTTTGAAGTCATCTCGTGATTGTAAATTTGACCCCCTCCAGCTACTGCCAATGCCTCCCCATACCCAATACAACCAAACTGGGAGAGCTCAAGGCCCAAAGGTGGCCCAGGTTGAGATTTACAAAAAGTGAACTCTCACATAACAACAAACTGAAAGAACGGTGGATGCTGGAAATCAGGAACAAAAATGCAAATCATTGGAAAACCTCAGGACTGGCAGCAGCCATGGAGAGAAGTCAGTGTTAACTGAAGAAGGGTCACTGGACCCGAAATGTTAACTCACTCTGCTTTCTCTCTCCACTGATGCTGCCAGACTGGCTGAGGCTTTCCAGCAATTTCTGTTTTGGTTTCTGACAAAATGGCTCGTATTTTCCTTGTTCTGAGGGGGATCGAGAGCTCGCACTAGCCTCTCAGCAGCTGGCATTGCCTCTCTGCTAGTGGCTCACACAACCAAATAGCATCAAATGCCAATGGTTTGATTTTCTTGGCATGTTGATATCTTGCCAATCACCGTTTCTTGGTATCCACTACAAACTGCTGAGGAGATGTGGTCAGTTGCATTTTCTACTCCATTCTATTCCCAGCAACTGCAGGTGAAGACAAAATGGAAGGGGTTTGCTCTTATTTTCTGAAGGAGCAATGAGATCACTTCCAGTCACCAGAAGCAGCCATGTTTATCTGTTTTTCTCTCTCTGTTTTACATAAAATACCATAAATTAAGTCCTCTAATTAAGACAAAGAAGAGGCATTTGCACAAGGAAACGATTAGGACAACAAATATCCCAGTGGGGCCTACCTGTCCTCAGTTTATACACGCAGCTCCATGGCAACAGCCTGCCCGTCAAATCAAAACCGGGCCTGCTACTTCAAAAAGAGAACTTCAAACATACACACACAGACACGCACACAGTTACAAGCACAGGTGAGGTTTTAGCTCATTAAGTTACATTTTAGACTTGCCTGCCCCTCAAAAGAGCCATTGTCATCAGGGATTCACGGTTTGGAAACCATATGTGCCAAATGGAAAAACTGCCCAGTTGTGAAAAGCACTATTGTGGCTTTAACCAGAGAGGGAGAGGTGCTGGTGGGGAGGGGTGGGTTGGGTTCCCAAAAACACACTGGAGATCAGCTAGCTACAGCATATACATTTTTTTTTATATAAAGCAGTAAGGTTCACATTATCAGGTCCTTCGCTTCTGTTGAGACTAGGTCAGTTGTCAATTTTAAAATCCAAGATCAACAGAGTTTTGTTAACCGAAGACATTAGTGCGGATATTGGAAAGGCTGATGTATGTGTGCGTGCGCACGTGTGGAGTGAGCTCAGACATTAACTTATGGACATGAGTAGGCCATTCAGCCCTTCAGACATGCTCTGCCATTCAATAAAATCCTGGCCAATCTGATTTTAACCTCAACTCCACCCCACAAACCCTCTGATAATCTTCCATCCACTTGAAAATCAAGAATTTATCTCTTCCTTAAAAATATTTAAAGATGTGTTTTTGAAATTTATTTCATTCACAGGATGGCCAGTATTTATTGCCCATCTGTAATTACCCAGAGGGCAGTTCAGTGTCAACCACATGGCTGTGGGCCTGGAGTCACATGTAGGTCAGACCAGGTAACAATGGCAGAACTCCTTCCCTAAAAGGACTTTGGTGAACCCGGTGAGGGGTTTTACAAAGATAGACAATTATTAGACGCTTAATTCCAGATTTTTATTGAATTCAAATTCCACCATCTGCTGTGGTGGGATTTGAACCCGGCTCCCCTGGATTAACAGTCTAGCAATAGGCTACTATCCTTTGGAGGGAAGTAGTTTCAAAGACTGAAAGACAGCACAGATCGAAGGGCTGAATGGCAATCTCCTGTACCATGTTCTGGTGAAGGGACATTCTTCACTAGTGGCCATGTGATTCTGGCATTCTCCTTTATCACACGTGGCCCTGGAATGAGGGACCAGTAAGATTTATGAACGACGCATTACTGGCCTCGTGCGCCTCAAAAAAAAAGAATGAAGCTCCAGTCGGTTAGTTTCCGACCAACCACTGGCTTTTGCCCTGGGGCAGGGCCAGGGTAGTAGGCAGAGGCCTAGCGAGCCTGTGCTGAGAGTTATTGGCTAACCTTGGGATTCCATTCCAGTAAAGACACTCCTCACGTTCACAGCGTTGGCTCTTCCTCATGACCCCTCCACCACCCCAGACCCCAGATCAAATGAGCTGCCGTTGACCTCCCTGTGATGGCAGCAACATCTGTTCAGGATAGTCAGGGGGGAAAAAAAAAGAGAGGAAAGAGAAGAGAGAGAGAGAAAAAGAGAGAGAGAGAGAGAGAGAGAGAGAGAGAGAGAGAGAGAGAGAAAAGAGAGAAGGGAGAAAGGAGAAGGAGGAGGAGAAGGAGAAGAAGAAGGAGGAGGAGGAGAAAGAGAAAGAGAAAGAAAGAGAGAAAGAGAACAAAAACATTGTGCCATATAAACCTCGACTCGGAGTTTGTTCTGGAAGCAAAAAGGCCCTTAAACCTTGTAGGCCGTGGAAATTGCCCTCCCCCTACAATCCCACCCACCCAACCCCAAGGACAGTGGCCCTTCTGCTTAAACAAAAGCAAGATGGCACCAGCCTGAAGGCTAGCGCGAGGAGAAGTTAGACGACTTCACGATCGTGATGACGCTGGTGGTGTTGACCTTGGTGGGGGTGATGGGCCCACAGGCCACTGTCCTGGCAAAACTCTGCAGCGCCTCGTACTTGGAGCGCAGGGCGTCGAGCTCAGTCTTCATGCCGGCATTCTCAGCGGCCAGCTTCTCCACCTCCTGCTCCAGCTCGGCCTTCTGGCGCTCCAGCTCCTCCTTCTGCGTCACCCGCTTCACCCGGCAGCTGGCCGCGTAGCCGCGGTTCTTCAGGGTCCGCCGCCGCTGCTTCAGGTTCAAGATCTCGTCCTTGGAGAGGCCGCGCAGGTGGTGGTTCAGCTCCCTCACGGACATCGAGACCAGCTCCTGGTCCATCAGCACCGGGGTGTTCTCACCTGACTCCCTCTTAATCTGCAAGGAGAAAATCACAGCTGTGTTAAAAAAAACCATAGGATCTCTGCCGGGCCAAAAAGAGGCCGCTCGGCCCATCGAGTCTGCAACATCCCTCTGCAGGAGTATCCCTCCGACTCTGCGTTTAGCATGGCCAGTCACCCATCCTGGACACTGGACTCAGACTGTTTGAACACGCAGTAAAAACAATGACTGCAGATGCTGGAAACCAGATTCTGGATTAGAGTGGTGCTGGAAAAGCACAGCAGTACAGGCAGCATCCGAGGAGCAGAAAAATCAACGTTTCGGGTAAAAGTCCTTCATCAGGAATACAGGCAGAGTGCTTGAAGGGTGGAGAACGCTAAGGCTGAAATCAGAGAATCCCCACCTGGTGAAGGGAGGCTGCTCTGCCCATAGAGTCTGCCCTGACCCTCCAAAAGAACATCCCATTCTACAAGAGAGATGTACAGCACGGAACCAGAGCCTTCAGTCCAACTCAATTATGCCGACCAATATCCCAAATTAATCTAGTCCCATTTGCCAACATTTGGCCCACATCGCTCTATTCCCCATGGCTAATCCACCTAACCTGCACATCCCAGGACACAGGACTCAGTCTGAGTATGTGCAAAATATGTTCAAATCATAGAATTCCGATAATGCATAAAGAGACCATTTTGCCCTTTGAGTCTGTACTTTCCCTCCAAAAAGGAGAAGGAGAAGAAGAAGGAGGAGAAAGAGAAAGAGAACGAGAAAGAAAGAAAGAGAGAAAGAGAACAAAAACATTGTGCCATATAAACCTCGACTCGGAAGTTGTTCTGGAAGCAAAAAGGCCCTTAAACCTTGTAGGCCGTGGAAATTGCCCTCCCCCTACAATCCCACCCACCCAACCCCAAGGACAGTGGCCCTTCTGCTTAAACAAAAGCAAGATGGCACCAGCCTGAAGGCTAGCGCGAGGAGAAGTTAGACGACTTCACGATCGTGATGACGCTGGTGGTGTTGACCTTGGTGGGGGTGATGGGCCCACAGGCCACCGTCCTGGCAAAACACCGTCCCACGTTTACCATGGCTAATTCATCTAACCTTCACATTGAACCTACTAAGTCAGTCTGAGTACGTGCTAAGGTTCAAATCATGCATCTCTACAACGCAGATAGAGGCCATTTAATCCATCAGTTCTGCGCCAACCCTCTGAACAGCATCCCACCCAGACTCAGCTCCTCTCACCCAATTCCTGCAACCATGCATTGGTTTTGTAACCATGGCTAACCTATATATATATATCCCTGAACAGCATGGGGCAATTTCCCATGGCCAATACACCTTAACATGCACATCTTTGGACTGTGTGAGGAAACCGGAGCACCCAGGAGGAAATACACACAGACACGGGGAGAATGTGCAAACTCCACACAGACAGTTGCCCCAAGGCTGGAATTGAACCTGGAACCCTGGCACGGTGAGGCAGCAGTGCTAACCACTGAGCCACCCTGTCACCTGCAAAGAAGAGGGATTGCCAGGAGTAAACACAAAATTTGTGTTTTGCAGACCAAAAATCAAAAAACGGGCGAAAGTTGGAAAACATTTTACCTTTATACGTACACAAGTGAGGTGTACATCTCCAGGGCACAAGATAAACAGTTAAACTTGACTGATGTCAGTTTGTGGAACATATACTGACAAAGTAAGCGTGCTTCAAATGGAAAATTTAGGAAAAAAAACACATCTTAAGAAAGGGGTCAGCCATTTGGTACTGATGTGGAGAAATCTCTTCACTCAAAGATTTACAAACCTTTGGAAGTCTCCAGTTCAAGTGTCTATCCAATGGAGAGGAATGGTACAACATAGTGGCTACTTTATTGGACTAGCTATCTAGAGGCTGGACTCATTCCCTGGAGAGATAACTTCAAGATATTTTCTAATCGACCAATTCAGAGATGTAATTACTCCTCTGGAGCAGGTGGGACTTGATCCCAAGCTCCCCTGACACTACCACTCTGTTACAGGAGCCCTGCCTAAAACCAAAAGTTCAAATCATACTACAGGCAATTTTAATTCAATTTTTAAAGATGAAATTAGAAAGGTCGCTTAAGTAATAATCATGAAACTACAGGGTTGTCAGAAACACACATCCTGGTTCCTTGGCACTCTTTGGGTTAAGAGAATCTTTCTCTTTACCTGGTCTGGCCAACACATGACTCCAAACCCACTCTTAAGTGCCCTCTGGGATACTCCTGCAAGCCACTCAGCTGTGTCAAACTGCTACCCAGAACAAAAAGACAGTAAAATCTGTGAATAGAAACTTAGAAACTAGGAGCAGGAGTAGACCATTGGGCCCTGCTCCACCATTCCATGTCAACATGGCTGATCATCCAACTCAGTCCCCTCATAAATATCATAGAATCCCTACAGTGTGGAAACAGGCCCTTCAGCCCAACACATCCACACCTACCATCCAAAGAGTAACCCACCCAGACCCATTCCCCTACCCTATTATTTACCTCTGACCAATGCATCTAAACTACACATCCCTGAACATTATAGGCAATTGAGCATGGCTAATCCACCTAACCTGCACATCTTTGGACTGTGGGAGGAAACCGGAGCACCTAGAGGAAACTCACACAGACACAGGAAGAACATGCAAACTTCACACAGACAGTCGCCCAAAGCTGGAATCAAACCCGGGTCCATGGCGCTGTGAGGCAGCAGTCCTAATCACTGAGCCACCGTGTTGTGTCTCCGCCCCCCCTCCTTGATCCATTTGGCCCTGAACATTATATCTAAGCCATCCCTAACAACTTTAAATGTTTTGCCTTCAATCACTTTCTGTGGCAGAGAATTCCACAGGTTCACTCCTCTGTGGATGAAGAAGTTCCTCATCTCAGTCCTCAAATGGCTACTCCATATCCTTAGAGTCTGGCCCCCTGGATCTGAACTCCCCTGTCATCAGGAACTTCATTCCAGCATTTTTCTGGTTTAGTCCGGTTAGAATTTTATGGTTTCTGTGAGACTAGTCAAAATGAAGCTCTAATACATCCAATACGTTCATACTGGTACACAGTAGGCCAAATGGACAACTCTTGTGCCATAACATTTTGTAATTTCCAATTATTCCTAATTTTTGGAAAATTGGCTTTTCCCTCTGGGTACAGAAAGATGCAGAGTGTACAACTACACCAACACTAAAAGGCAATGGCTCACTGTCATAGACATAGCAGCCTCTGAAATACTATTATAGTAGGGAATATCTAATCTATCCAATTCCTGTGTGCATTTATCTGCATTTGTAGTGCTTTTTTGGTGGCCCTCCCCCCTCTACTTTGAAAGTAGAGTCACAGGTAGTGAAGGCGGCGTTTGGTATGCTTTCCTTTATTGGTCAGTGCATTGAGTACAGGAGTTGGGAGGTCATGTTGTGGCTGTACAGGACATTGGTTAGGCCACTTTTGGAATATTGCGTGCAATTCTGGTCTCCTTCCTATCGGAAAGATGTTGTGAAACTTGAAAGGGTTCAGAAAAGATTTACAAGGATGTTGCCAGGGTTGGAGGGTTAGAGCTATAGGGAGAGGCTGAATATGCTGGGGCTGTTTCCCCTGGAGCATCAGAAGCTGAGGGATGACTTTATAGAGGTTTATAAAATCATGAGAAGCATGGATAGGGTAAATAGACAAGAGGAAGTGGTGGAGGCTACTACAATTGCAACATTTTAAAAGGTATCTGGCATCTTCCTGTATGAATAGGAAGGGTTTAGAGGGATATGGGCTGGGTGCTGGCAGGTGGGATTAGATTGGGTGGGGATATCTGGTCGGCATGGACGAGTTGGATCAAAGGGTTTGTTTCCGTGCTGTACATCTCTATGAATGCACTATGAAATTTGTCTAACATTGGCCACTCGGCCCTTTGAGTCCGTTCTGCCACTTAATAAGGTGGTAACTGATGTGGTCGTGGCCTCCACACAGTTTCCTGCCAAGCCCCTAACCCAGGAGAAAGGGAGGACTGCAGATGCTAGGGAGTCAGAGTCAAAAAGCAGGCTGCTGGAAAAGCGCAGCAGGTCTGGCAGCATCCGAGGAGCAGGCAAGTCGACGTTTCGAGCATGAACTCTTCACCAGGAATGTGAAGCTCTCTCATTCCTGGTGAAGAGCTCATGCCAGAAACGTCGATTCTCTTGCTCCTCGGTTGCTGCCTGACTGGCTGTGCTTTTCCAGCACCACACTTTGACGCTAGCCCCCTAACCCATACGAACATCAAGCAAAAACCTTTCACATTTAGCCCTAATTCAATGACCCAGCCTACACCATTTCTGGGGCAAGAGAATAGGGGTTGGGGGGGGGGGGGGGGGGGGGGGGGGGAGGAAGAAAGCCACATTCCCCTCCTTTCAGTCTTAAAGGCAAGATCTTTTGTTCTTAAACTGTCTCCACAAGCTGTAGTGTGCACTGGGGAAACGTTACCTCAGCATAAGAGTCTGTCAGGGCCCCTCAGTAACCAATACTTCAATAAGATCATCCCTCCCTCCCTCCCATTCGTCTAAACTCCACTACTCTATCTGTTCAACCCGACAGCCCCGACCTCTGAAGAGTCATATCAGCCTTGAAGTATTGACTCCTTTTCTCTCTTCACCTGGTACTGCCTGACCAACCGTGGATCCCTGGCATTGTTTTTTAGGATGTCAAGCATCTTACTTTTATTTAACTGAGGCATCCCAGCTAAAATGTCATCTCACACATCTAACTGAGGGGGGACAATTCTCAGCGCATGTTCCCCAACCCCTGTTGGGAAAGCTTCAGACTCTTCACCCATCCTGTAGGCACCGGAGTTTGACAACTTAAACATCTTTCACTGTAATGTTTGTTAAAATACAAGTAACAATATTTTTTTTACTGTTCTATTCCATTCCATTGGTTGACACTGCTCTGCTACTCTCCCTAAGGGATATCCCTGAAGCCATGCTAATAAATTCTAATCGAACCCAACCCCATGCCCTTCATTCAAATTGTGAAACATTCCAACAGAAGCAAATCACTCCTTATTTGTCCTCCACGCACAATATTCCCATGGGGTCAACCCAATTCCCGTTATACATAACGTTTCACTTCATCTATTTGCTTTTGGGTATCATGTGCCACATAGTATTTATTGTCAAAAAGTGTTTGGCGCGAGAGAAATTAAAGCTCAATTCAATGGATCAGGGATGGGGAGCAGAGCATGGCACTGGAAAAGGTGGCCTGTAGTCACATGTAGGCCTAACTAAGAAGAACTGGTGGGGCTCTATTGTGAAAAGCTACATGAACGCAAACCCTTCCTCAACTGGGAGCTAGTCTGCTCTTACCTTCAGTGCTTTACTCGCTCTGCTGCTGCTCATCATGCGCGGAACTTGGTCAGAACAGGATCCCTAAAAATTAATGAAAGGGAGAAGGTTAGCTAGTGTGTTCGCTACGGAGTGTTGCCCTAGTTATTCCCATTGTGGCTCCAAAACCTTCCCAATTTCTGGCATTATTCCTTCCCTTCCCGCTTCTCAGACTCTCGCTTTTTGTTGCCCTCATCAGATCTCTGAAGCGGGGATCAGAGATTTTATTTGAAAATTCATTCACAGGAGGTGGGCATTGTTGATGGGGCCCTAAGTGTCCAAAAGGGCTGCTATCAGTTTAAAAAGAGGGGGGGAAAAAAATTAGAATTATCAGGGGGAAGGAACGAGCCCATGAATTAATTCCGCCCAACTCCCATCCATAAATCGAAAATTAAAAATGGACGTCAGCAGGTACAAGCTGTGAACCAACCCCACTCAGAAATACAGCAATTACAAACAAGTTTGAGACTGGAGATTCTGCAACAAGTGTTGCTTCAAAGCTTGTCTGTTATCTAGAAGGTACAAGTCAGGAGGGTAGTGGAATACTCTCCACTTGCCTGGATAAGCACAGCTCCAACACCGTCCAAAACAGAGATACCCATTTGATTAGCATTCACCACCTTTAACCTTCCCTCCTACAACCGCAGTGCATTGTGGCTGCAAGATGTACCATGTACAAGAGGCACTGTACTAGTCACTGAGGCTCCTTTAGCAACGCGACCCTACTATCTCAAAGGACAAGGGCAGCAGATGGACAGACATCCAACCAACCCGGCTGTGCATTACTCTAACTTGGAATTACGAGTGTTCCTTCATCACCGCCGTGTGTGCATCCTGGAAGGTTCAAGCCGACAGTGGATGTACCTTCAGCATGTGGACTGCAGCCGTTCAAGGGGCAACTCATTAACGACTTTCTCAAAGACCATTGCCAAAGCTGCCCATGGTTACCAATGAATAAAGGAGGATACATTACTGGGATGGCTGTTGCATATTCCTTAAAGACCTGGCATATGACCTCTTGTAAAGTCAGGTGCAGCAGAACATCCAATAAATCTGACCAATATCGAGATCGGAATCACACAAGGAAGATGCACCATTTCTGCCACGAGGTGGACTTTTACTCCGATAGTGGACAGGACTATCGGAGTTTCTCTGTAACTGACCACAGCCCACATCGGGATCATCAGTATCCCCTTGTGTGGGAGAGAGGGGGAAGGTTGAGCAGTGAGAGGGAGGAAAGTGCAGCGAGAGAGAGTGTGTGAGAGACAGTGTGAGTGACACACACACACACACACACATATTCTGATCTCGAAACATTAACTTTGTTTCACCTCTACAAATGCTGCCAGTGGAGTTTCTCTGGCAGTCTCTGATTTCAATATTATATTAGAGACAATAGAAAGATAAATGGAGAGAGAGACTGCACAGAGACGCAAGACCACCCTGAATATCTGCCGGAGAGTTTGTGTACATATCTAAATACTTTCCAAATGCTGGTATGTTCCTTTCAGACATCGAGTTACAGATAACTGCCAGTCCCCAGGCTGATTTCTTCCTCAAGTCCCCTCGAAATCTCCTGTCCCTTACTTTAAACCGAAGGCACTCCTGTTGTAAGAGGAATAACTTCAATATAGGCACAAAATCTAGACTGAGAAAACAGACTGGTTCCTACCCTTTATCACTTACACATTACAACTGGTCCTTCTGGTTAGTCTTTGATTTGCATTCATTCCTGGGACATGGGGGCGGGGGGGGGGGGGGGGGGGGGGATGTCGCTGCTGGGTCAGCATTTATTACCCATGCCTAATTGCTCAGAGGACAGTGGAGAGTCAACCATATTGCCACGGGCCTGGAGTGGTGTGTCGGCCAGACTAGGTAAGGATGGCAAATTCTCTGAAGGATAGGAGCCAACCAGTAATTTTCTTTAAAATGATGGCAATTTTATGGTCATCACTGGACTCTTAACTCAAGATTTAATGGATTCAAACTACACCTTTCGCTGTGGTGGGATTCAAACCCAGGTCACCAGAACATTAGCGTGATTTCTCGCTTAACAGGCTTGTGACAACCCCACTAGGCCCATCGTTTCCCTTTTTTGCATATTTTTATTTTATTGCAAAACTATACTCTATTCACTTTTTAAAAATCATTTGTTATGTACATATGCACGGTACTGAAACAGTTCTGTACAGTTTTTGCAGATTTACAAAGCAAAACATTGGAATTAGATATTCCCTGCAGCCAAACATAGGCATTCTACTCCTGCAGGGCATTGCATGGATGTATAGGTATGCATGTACGTATGGACATGTTTTGAGACACCAGGAGGGTCTGATAACTGAACGGACTCTCATTCACCTTCAGCAGAAAGATCTCAGACAGTGGTCTTTCACCTCAGCGACAGCTGCCCCAAGCCTCAGTGCATCCCTCAGCACGTAGTCCTGGACCTTGGAATGTGCCAGTCTGCAACACTTGGTCAGGGTCAACTCCTTGCACTAGAATGTCAACAGGTTTCAGGCAGATCAAAGAGCATCTTTCCCCAAGTCGATAGTCCTCCAAGTGCAATCAATGTTTGTCTCAGTGTGCATCCCGCGGAACAGACCGTACAGTGCAGAGTCCCACGTCATGGAGCTGCTCAGGATGGATCCCAACAAGAACCACTGCATCTCTCTCCAGACTTCCTTTGCAATGACACATTCCGGAAGGAGGTGTGTAACTGTCTCTACCCTCGGCAGCTGCTTCGAGGGCAGCGTGCGGTGGTGCAGACCGACCGGGCGTGCATGAAGGATCTCACAGGTAATGCCCTTCTCCCCACCAGCCAAGCCATGTCTTGGTGCTTGTTGGAAAGTTCTGGTGATGAGGCATTCTGCCAAATGGCTTTGACAGTCTGCACAGGGAACTGCTCGATAGGATCCGCCCTCTCCTTTTCCCGAAGGATCTCAAGGACACTACGTGCTGACCACTTCCTGATGGACTGGTGGTTAAAGCTGTTTGCAAATTTCTCCACAAAGGACAGGTGATACGGAACGGTCCAACTACTCGGAGCGTTCCGCGGCAGCGAGGCCAGGCCCATCCCTCGCAACACCGGGGACAGGTGGAACCTCAGTACGTAGTGACACTTGGTATTTGCGTACTGGGGATCCACGCACAAAGATGGCCGTAAGGATAAGGGCGGCATTGGGTACATTCTTCCCTCCCACCCCCAATTTATCCAAAGTTTTGTACACCATGGCCCTGCAGATACAGCCCATCTTAGATCACAATGGCTCAGTGGGTTAGCACTGCTGCCTCACAATGCCAGGTACCCAGGTTTGATTCCAGCCTCGGGTGACTGTCTGTTTGGAGTTTGCACATTTTCCCCACGTCTGCGTGGGTTTCCTCTGGGTGCTCCGGTTTCCCCTCTCAGTCCAAAGATATGCAGATTAAAGGTGGATTGGCCATGCTACATTGCCCCATAGTGTCCAGGGATATGTAGGCTAGATGGGTTAGCCATGAGAAATGCAGGATTACAGGGATAGGATAGAGGGCTGGGCCTGGGTTGGGATGCTCTTCGGAGGGTCGGCGTGAATTCAAATGGGCTAAATGACCTGCTTCCACACTTTTGGAATTCTATGATAAGATGTAGGAGCAGAAGTAGCCATTCAGCCCATCAAGTCCGCTCCATCATTCAATGAAATCATGGCTGCTCGATAATTCTTAACTTCACTATCTTGCCTTTCCCGCCCCAAATGCTTGATTCCTTTCCTGAGTAAATATCTGCCTGTCTCAGCCTTGAATACACTTAATAAGTCAGCCTCAACAGCCCATTGTAGTGAAGAAACCCACTGATTCACTAACCTCAGAAGAAATTCATCCTCATCGCTGTCTTAAATGTGCCATCCTCTTCTTATTATGTGATGCCTTCTGCTCCTAGATTCTGCTACAAGGGAAAACAGCCTCTCTGTATCTACCTTGTCAAGCCGCTTAAGAATCTTGTGCTTTGCCTCTCATTTCTCTAAACTCCAAGGTGTGCGAACGATGATCTACCAACCTTTCACTGATTGAGAACAGCTCAAGGATAATCACTTTAGAAGCATGAGGTAAGTAGAGGAGGCAGCGTCTCGATGAACCAGTACATGCATTATCGGGATTGGACCATTGACTCTGCTCTGCACCACACGCTATGTAAACAGGGAGAGGAATTTTCCCAGTCCAGGAACTGTCAAGAGCCAAAGTAGGCAATGGGGGTGAGGATGGTTTACTGATGGTAGTGAACAGGACTGTGTCGGAGTTCAGATACGAGCTTTCAATGTATTCATTGTTAACAGAAGACATCAGTTGAAAGGCCAGAGAGAGGGAGCATTGGAACAGACAGATCTAAATGTTACAGAGACAGGAGTGGGGAGTCCAGTGGCTGATAAACTGATATAGAAACAAATTCACCAACACCTTCCACCCCAACCTCAAATTCACCTGGACCATCTCAGACACCTCTGTCCCTTCCTGGACCTCTCCATCTCCAGCGACTGACTAACCCCAGACATCTACTACAAACCCACCAACTCCCACAGCTACCTGGATTACATCTCTTCCCACCCTGCCATCCCTTATTCCCAATTCCTCTGCCTCATCTGCTCCCAGGAGGACCAATTCCACCATAGAATTGAATCCCAGATGGCCTCCTTCTTCAAAGGCCACCATTTCCCCTCCCACGTGGTCAATGATGGCATGTCTGATGAAGGGCCCGAAACGTTGATTTTCCTGCTCCTCGGATGCAGCCTGACCTGCTGTGCTTTTCCAGCACCGCACTCTACTTCTAGTGTTGAGAGATTGAGAATGACGTGGAAATGGAAGGAGGCAGTTTGGATATGATACCAAGTGAAGATTCTTTGCAACACACACACACAGGTCTGACAGTAGGACACGGACATGTACTATAAACCGACCGACTCCTACAGCTCCCTAGATTACACCTCCTCCCACCCTGCCCCCTGTAAAAATGCCATCCCATATTCCCAATTCCTTCGCCTCCACCGCATCTGCTCCCAGGAGGACCAATTCCAATACCGAACAACCCAGACGGCCTCCTTCTTCAAAGACCGCAATTTCCCCTCAGACGTGGTTGACGATGCTCTCCACTGCATCTCTTCCACTTCCCACTCCTCCGCCCTTGAACCCCACCCCTCCAATTGCCACCTGGACAGAACCCCACTGGTCCTCACCTACCACCCCACCAACCTCCAGATACATCGTATCATCCTTCATCATTTCCGCCACCTTCAAACAGACCCCACCACCAGGGATATATTTCCCTCCCCTATCAGCGTTCCGGAAAGACCATTCCCTTGTCAGGTCCACACCCCCCACCGACCCAACCTCCACTCCCAGCAACCGCAAAAAATGCAAAACTTCCACCCTCACCTACCCCCAAGGCCCCAAGGGATCCTTCCATATCCATCACAAATTCACCTGCACCTCCACACACATCATTTACTGCATCCACTGCACCCGATGTGGCCTCCTCTACATCGGGGAGACAGGCCGCCTACTTGCGGAATGTTTCAGAGAACACCTCTGGGACACCCGCACCAACCAACCCAACCGCCCTGTGGCTGAACACTAACTCCCCCTCCCACTCCGCCAGAACATGCAGGTCCTTGGACTCCTCCATTGCCAGACCATGGCAACATGACACCTGGAGGAAGAGAGTGCCTCATCTTCCACCTAGGAACCCTCCAACCACAAGGGATGAATGCAGATTTCTCCACCTTTCTCAATTCCCCTCCCCCCAACTTATCTCCGTCCCAACCTTCGGACTCAGCACCGCCCTCGTGACCTGCAATCTTATTCCTGACCTCTCCGCCCCCATGCCCTCTCCGGCCTATCACCTTCACCTTAACCTCCTTCCACCTATCGCATTCCAAATGCCCCTCCCCCAAGTCCCTCCTCCCTACCTTTTATCTTAGCCTGCTGGACACACCTTCCTCATTCCTGAAGAAGGGCTCATGCCCGAAACGTCGATTCTCCTGCTCCTTGGATGCTGCCTGACCTGCTGCGCTTTTCCAGCAACACATTTTTCAGCGCTCGACAGTAGGACAGGCTAACAGTTCAAATAAAGAGAGAGATTGCTGGAGGAACTTAGCATGGGCAGAGTCAGAGACAGAAACAGAATTAACAGCAAGTCCAACTGGTCACTATACTTCTCCCTCTTCATAGATGCTGCCAGACTTGCTGAGATTCTCCAGAACTTCCTGTTTTATTTCAGGGGCCTCCAGTACTTAGCTCAGTTTATTTGACTCCAGAATTCCAGTAATTGCCTGTCTTGGAAAGTCACGGGATTAAGACCAGAAGCATGACATCGTGATGTAGTAATGGCAGCAGCGATTGAGAGGAGAGTGAGAGCAGGGAGGGAGGAGAAGCTCTGACCCCACGTGAAGATGACGTGTGAGAGATTTATTGCATGCAACCCCATTGAGGTTCAGTCCCATTCGGTCATGGATGCTACTGTCAGACTGTGCATTCTCTCCACGGGGTCTGCCTCATCGCAGTCACTGCTTTGGATTCTCGAGTTCCAATCCACACCTTCATTTACACCTTTCCTTCCATGTTGCTGTGTCCAAGTCCAGTAACAGCACGAGAAGAACACCGACACCGAGCAGATGGCAACGGCACCTCTCACTCTGGTCCGGGTTTAAAAAATCACAACATCAGGTTACAGTCCGACAGGTTTATTCGGAAGTATTAGCTTTCAGAGTGCTGCTCCTTCATCAGGTAAATGTGGAGCAGGATCATAAGACACAGAATTTATAGCAAAAAGATCACAGTGTCATGCAACTGAAATGATATATTGAACAAACCTAGATTGCTGTTAAGCCTTTCATCTTTTAGAATGGGCAGCAGGTTTCGGTTCACTGATATGTAAATCCCAGAACTTCTTCCATGTAAACCTGTTGGACTATAACCTAGTGTTGAGGGAGTTTTAACTTTGTCCACCCCAGTCCAACACCAGCACCTCCACATCTCTGGCCCAGGTTATACACAGCTTGGTATTCTGCATAATAACTCTCTCTCCAGTCCAAGTTATACAGAATACTGAGCTCTGAGACACACCATCCATTGGTACAACTTAGTCCAGTCTCTCTTCTCAAAGTCTCAATAGCAATGCGACTTCTGAGGTCAGTGTTACATCACATCTTTAACACATGCATTCCCATTAGAAGAGATCCCAGATTCATGAATGGACTCAGTTCTCAAATCTGTACGTTGATTTGTACATGTGTTAGAACACAATGCACATGTACAGTATAAAGTAAAGCAAATATTTGCATGTTGGATCCTTAAAATTAATACTAATATGGAATCTCGGTCATAGGCACGATCGTGTGCAAGCTGGGGACCCCCTGTGTAACACTGTGTCAAGATTAAACAGACAGTGAGCATTATCACTTTGAGACACCGAACAAGCTTAGACCAGCTTTCAATCAGCAGTCAGTGAATATCCTTCTCTGAGGACCCAGTCAGAGAGGACAAAATTCCCCAATTGTTCCCATAAACCCTCAAGACACAGCTGATAGAAATGATATAGTGATAAAGAGAGAAACATGGAAGAAGTGACACAGAGAGAATGAAAACAAGAGAAAGGGAAATACTTTTAAAATTCATTCGCGGGATGTGGGTATTACCTGTCCCTAGTTGCCTTTGATCTGAGAATCTTGCTAGACCATGTCAGAGGGTAGTTGAGAGTCAACCACATTGCTGTGGGTCTGGAGTCACATGTAGGCCAGACCAGGTAATGATGGCAGATTTCCTTCCCTGAAGGACATCGGTGAACCAGATGGGTTTTCCAACAATGGTTTCGTGGTCACCAGTAGTTTTGTAATTCCAGCTGCTTCTCGAATTCCCTGCTGGGATTCGAACCTGGGTGCCCAGAGCATTTACTGAGTTTCTGGATTAATGGTCTCTGATAATTCTGCAAGGCCATCCCCTACCCACAGACTTGCAACTGAAGAACAAGCGCAGAAAGAAAGATAGAGGACAGTTATCAGAGGAAGCCGAGAAACTATTTCGCCTCCACATCCACCCACCCACCCCGATCTCAGCTTCTATTGGAAATTCCAAAGTTGGGTATTTTTCATTATCTAATCATACCTGTTGACTGCTCAGGATCAATTGGCAGCACAGAGGATTCCCGGTTCAAGCTTCCACTACCTGACACCCCAGCTAGTAGGTACCAGCTCAGCGAGCAAACTTACAACCTTAACCTCAACCTCAACCTGAGCTACAAATCTTCTCAAAGATCGCCAACCAAGTGAATGCTGAATTGGGGGTGTGTGTGTGTGTGTGTGGGGGGGGAGGGGGCTCCCCTGATTGGGTCTCCATTGCAGCTCCTGAACCAGAAACCCCCTTTTTTACCATCATTGAGACTGCATCCAACGGAATATCACTGCAGGGTCAAAAGTCGAACAACACAAGGTTATAGTCCAACAGGTTTACTTGAAATTGCAAGCTTTCAGAGCTCCGCCCCGTCCTCAGGTGTGGTATACCACAAAAGCGTGCAATTTCAAATACACCTGTTGGACGATAACTTTGTGTTGTTTGATTTTTGACCCTGCAGTGATAATCCGTTGGATGCAGTCTCAATGATGTAAAAAGGGGATTTCTTGCTCAGAGGAGCTGCAATAGAGACCCAATAAGAGGACAAAGGGATACTGCATGAAGTAAAGTCCAGAGCTTTAGGTCAGACCGGGTTCAGGGATCCATGCGGAGGGTGGGTCCATCAGGGGTGAGTGGGTAGGCACAGGCACAAGGAACCCACTGGATGAGGCACCCTCCTTTCCTCTCACTTCCTATATCACCACAATGGTGACAGAAATGGGCTCTGCACGGCACTTAATTGGTAACCTCAATGCAGCGTGCCCAATAGCAGGGCTGGCAACTTATCCACCCACTGTAAATAGTGGGTCAGGCTGGAGGCTGGTAGAGATGGGGTACCCATTTTACTTCACAAGTCCTCCACCAACACAATCCACCCCACGTCAAGGTCTCAATGCCCATCCTGTCAAACCCCTTTACAGCCTTTTAATGAGAACTCTTCATTCTTCTAAACTCCAGGGAATTTAGGCCCAATTTATCTCACATCTAGCCATAGCTGTTAGGGTCCCAGCTGACAAGGTGGGATCCCAGCACGACACCTGGCTTGGTAGGATCATACAGCATGTTTTCTCATTGACGTTTCATTTGGTTTTAACTTAATGGAGTCCTTCCTATTTCTTTTCCTGTAGAGACAGTTTGAAGGTTGCTTTCCAAGTCTGCTGTCGTGAACTTTTCACAAATCAAAGCATCTGAACATTCTCAATTCTAACAGCATGCAGATTTCTCTCCAAACTCTCCTGGCCTATAAGTGTTTCAAACTGGACACTTCTCTGCTAGAAAGTGACTGGCTTTCATGGGCTCCTGGGCTGAAAGATGTGTTGCTGGAAAAGCGCAGCAGGTCAGGCAGCATCCAAGGAGGAGAATCCACGTTTTGGGCAAAAGCCCTTCTTCAGGAATGAGGAAGGTGTGCCAAGCAGGCCAAGATAAAAGGTAGGGGGGGGGGGAGGGACATTGGGAATGCGACAGATGGAAGGAGGTTAAAGTGAGGGTGATAGGCCGGAGAGGGTGTGGGGGCGGAGAGGTCGGGAAGAAGATTGTAGGTCAAGACAACGGTGCTGAGTCCGAGGGTTGGGACTGAGATAAGGTGAGGAGAGGGGAAATGAGGAAGCTGGAGAAATTTGCATTCATCCACGTGTGGTTGGCGGGTTCCTAGGCGGAAGATGAGGCGCTCTTCCTCCAGGTGTCGTGTTGCCATGGTCTGGCGATGGAGGAGGCCAAGGACCTGCATGTCCTTGGTAGATTGGGAGGGGGAGTTAGTGTTCCGCCACAGGGCGGTTGGGTTAATTGGTGCAGGCGTCCCAGAGGTGTTCCCTGAAACGTTCCGCAAGTAGGCGGCCTGTCTCCCCAATGCAGAGGAGGCCACATCGGGTGCAGTAAATGATGTGTGTGGAGGTGCAGGTGAATTTGTGATGGAAATGGAAGGATCCCTTGGGGCCTTGGAGGGAGGTGATGGGTGCAAGTTTTGCATTTCTTGCGGTTGCAGGGGAAGGTACCGGGAGTGGAGGTTGGTGGGTTGGATGAGGAGGGCGGGGGGGGGGGGGGGGGGGGGGGGGGGGGGGGGGGGGGGGGGGGGGGGGGGGGATGGTGTGGACCTGACTAGGGAGTTGCAGAGGGAGTGGTCTTTCTGGAATACTGATAGGGGAGCGGAGGGAAATATATCCCTCGTGTGGGGTCTGTTTGGAGCTCCTGCTCAGAGAGAGAAGCTTAAACTGGCTTTTGAACTCAATCCCTGATCGTTCGATTCAGAAAACAAATGCAAGTAGAGTCAAAGATATACAGCACAAAAACAGACCCTTCGGTCCAACCCGTCCATGCCAACAAGATATCGCAACCCAATCTAGTCCTACCTGCCAGCACCCGGCCATATCCCTCCAAACCCTGCCTATTCATATACCCATCCAGATGCCTTTTAAATGTTGTAATTGTACCAGCCTCCACTTCCATACATTCACCACCCTCAGCGTGAAAAAGTTGCCCCTTAGGTCTCTTTAATATCTTTCCCCTCCCCACCAAGCCTATGCCCTCTAGTTCTGGACTCCTCCACCCCAGGGAAAA
The DNA here is from genome assembly GCF_047496795.1 of Chiloscyllium punctatum. Lineage (NCBI taxonomy): Eukaryota > Metazoa > Chordata > Chondrichthyes > Orectolobiformes > Hemiscylliidae > Chiloscyllium > Chiloscyllium punctatum. The sequence goes on from NC_092756.1 coordinate 87,426,834, forward strand.
GACCTTGTCTATTTACCCTATCCACGCCCCTCAGGATTTTATAAACCTCTGTAAGGTCACCTCCCAGCCTCTGACGCTCCAGAGAAATCAGTCTCAGCCTATTCAACCCTGGCAACATCCTTGTGAATTTTTTCTGAACCCTTTCAAGTTTCACAACATCCTTCCTATAGGAAGGAGACCAGAATTGCATGCAATAAAATGACTTTGTTCGTTTACTCCGACAGGCATAAGCTCCAAGGTATAAACATCTTTCGGTTAACACCACAGAGATCTGCAGTCACATACTTTGGATTATTGTTCCAAAGTGACCTGCTGACATTTTTATTTAAGAAACAAAAAAACCTTCATAGAACTAACCCATATCCCTTTGCCTTTATTTTGATATCCACATTTCAAACGACAACCTTTCATCACGTTGATTAGTGTTTTATTCAAGAGACCAACCTTGGAATCTTTGCTGACTCACTCTAAAGCAATGATTCCCTTCCTTGAACATGTACAACACACAGTATGCCAGCTGTGGTTTCACTAAAGCAGTGTACAGTTATCGCAAGACTTCCTTATTCTTAGACCCTAATCCAAAAGGTCAAACAAGCCATTTGCTTTCCTAATTGCTTCTTGTGTACACATACTAACTTTGAATTGGACATAATTGGTCAAGAATCTCTCTGAACATTAACAACTTCAAAAGTCATTTTTTTAAAATCCCAACTTTCTATTATAAATGGCCAAAGTGAACAAAAACTCACCTTCCCACAGTATACTCCCTCGCCCACCTGGATCCCCATTCAATCAGCCTTTTCAGTTCAAATCCTTACCCACCTTGTACTGTCTGAAAACTTAGTCATGTTTAGAAGAATTGTGGGGGTGGGGGGGGGGGGGGGGGGGGGGGGAGAGGAGGAATCTTATAGAAACATATAAATTATAAAGGGAATACATAAGATAGAAGTGGGAAGGTTGTTTTCACTGGCGGATGAAGCTAGAATGAGGGGCCATAGCCTCACAATAAGGGGGAGCAGGTTTAGGATTGAGTTCATGAGGAACCTCTTCACCCAAGGGTTGAGAGTCTGTGGAATTCCCTGCCCAGTGAAGCAGTTGAGGCTGCCTCGTTGAATGCTTTTAAGCCAAAGAGAGACAATTTTTTGGAACAGTAAAGGAATGAAGGGTTATGGTGAGAGCGCGGCTAAGTGGAGCCGGAGGTCATGAAAGGATCAGCCATGATTTTATTGACTGGCAGAACAGGCTTGAATGGCCAGACAGCCGACCCCTGCTCCTAGTTCTTATGTTCTTTAGATAGCATCTAAATAACAGACTCTAGATTAGAGTGGTACTGGAAAAGCACAGCAAGTCAGGCAGCATCCGAGGAGCAGGAAAATCGACATCTAAATAACAGACCCCCAGCAACAACCCTATGTCATTCGCCACAGCCTACCAACCTGAAAATGCACCATCACTGCTTCCTGCCCGTTGAGTAATCTGATCCATGCCAATAGGCCAACGTCAACACCACGATATCTTATTAAATGTACTCAATTTTTGTCTACCATTTTAGCAAATGTCTTTTTGGAAATTCAGGTGCACTACATGGACTGGTTCCCCTTTATCTACTGGGCAAATCCTTAAAAAAAACTCTATAACCAACTTGTCAAACAGGATTTCCTTTTCATAAAATTATTATTGCATGCTTTAATCATGCTTTACTTTCAGTGCATTATCAAAACTTTCTTAAAACACCAGCACTTTCCTGATGATTAGTGTCAGGTTAACTGGCCTGTAGTTTCCGGTTTCCCCTCTTCCTCCATGCTTGAATAGTGTTGTTTTATTTGCTAATTTCCAAACTACTGGGACCACTGCAGAATGTAGCAAGTGTCTGAAATTCATATCTAGCATCTGCATAGCTCTCTCTTTCAGAGCCTCAGGATGGTGGGACCCAGCAGCACAAGGGACCCAGGTTCAATTCCTGCCTCGGTTGACTGTGTGGAGTTTGCACATTCCCTGTGTCTACCTGGGTTTCTTCCGGGTGCTCTGTTTCCCACCTACAGTCTAAAGATGAGCAGGTTAGAGTGGATTGGCCATACTAAATTGCCCATAGTGTTAGGTGCATTAGTCAGAGGGAAATGGTTCTGGGTGGGTTACTCCTCAGAGGCTCAGCATGGACATGTTGGGCCAAATAGCCTGTTTCCAAACTGTAGGAATTCTGATCAAAAATGTATGCCATCACGCCCTAGGTTTTTTAAATTGAGTTTTGAATCCTTCCAACTCTCATCTGATATTAGAGTCAAAGTTGTACAGCACAGAAACAGACCCTTTGGTCCAACCAGTCCATACCAACCATAATCCCAAATTAAACTGGTCCCACCTTCCTGCGCTTGGCCCATATCCCTCCAAAACCTTTCTAATTCATGAACTGGACACAACATCCTGTGCGAAGTCAACATAACATAATTAAGTATCTTAATTTCCTCACTCTTATTAGTTCTTAGGTTCAACTCTGTTCTGCTTTATAAACAATTTGGAAGGCAGCTGGAAAGACATACTATAGAAATGCAAGATCTCCTTTCACCCAGACTAGAGAGAGGAAGCTGTGCAGCTGAAACCAGCTGGAGTTCAGGACAGGTCATCAAGTAGAAGGCAAAAGTTCAAGCGAATGTTGCTGGATAAGAACCACATACAGACTTTCATGCACCTCATCCTCCGAATGAGGGATTTGGGAGTCAGACCTAATTGGTGCCCTGATGGCGAACTGTGTTTTTCTTCTTTCTTTCATGGGATTTTGGCAAGGCCAACGTCTGCTCCCGAATTACCCTCAGACTCCACTGTTGGCGCATGTCAGGGGCATTTAAGAGTTAAGAGTGAATCATGCTGCTGTGGGTTTGGAGTCATGTATAAGCCACACCAGGTAAGGACAGCTGAGTTCCTTCTCTATTAGAGAACCAAATGTATTTTTACAACAGTTAATATAGGTTACAGGTCGCCATTAGTTTTAATAACCCTGGAATTTATTTTTTTAAAAAGTCAAAATTTCTTCATCTGCCATGGTGGAATTCAAACATAGATCTCCAGGACATTAGCGTGAGATTTTTTTTAAAAAATTAATTCAAGGGATGTGGACATCAGTGCTCAGGCCAGCATTTAATACCCATCCCTAACTGCCCAGAGGGCCATTAAGAGTCAGAGTCAACCACATTGCTGTGGGTCTGGAGTCACATGTAGGCCAGACCAGGTAAAGATGACCGTTTCCTTTCCTAAAGTACATTAGTGATCCAGATGGTTTTTACTGTCAATTCACAAAAGTTTCATGGTCACCTTTAGACTCTTAATTCCAGATTGGATTCAATGTCCACCATGAGATTCGAACCTGTTACTGCATTGGGTCTCTGGATTAATAGTCCAGTGATAACAATACTGCCTTCCCTTCTGGATTACTAATCTGGTGCCATCTTTGCTGGTGGTTCTTTTCCTCCTCCTTATACCCATTGACGTTAGTTTCACGGTCACCATGACATGAATTTTTAATTCTGGATTTATTCACGGAATTTAAATTCTGCCAGCAACTGTGGTGGGATTTGAACCAGTGCCCAACCAATGGGGAATAACCTGGGCCACAAATCCAGTCATTACCACTGCACCAGTCTGCCCAACAAATATGAGATTAGATTTTATCATGTGTCCCCAAGCACAGAAAAGTGCATAGAGTCATCACTCTCTGCTGCCATCTTAGAATTCCAAATAAGAAAAACAGAAATAACAATAAAAAAGCAGAAATGAAAGAAACTAAAACATAAGTCAGGTTCCTGTCTAGTCAGTCACTCGCCTACTCAGCCATGATCATCCTGGCTCCCCCCACCCCCAACGCAACATCAGCTGAGGCCTGAAACCTCCACCACCTCCAGAGGCCTCGTCGAGGACCTCACCACCACTGGTGCCCCAGGTCTTGCACCGGGCCCACATTGCCAATACCACCTTCCTCCACTGATGCCAAGAATATTGTAAACAGATGCGGATGAAAAAGCTGAAGAGAGAAGAAAAGATGTGGCTGGCCTGGTGCTCAGGAATGGTTGAGCCCTAGGTTCAGGAAGCCAAATGCTGCCCACCCTGCTGCCACTATCTTGAAAATTTAGAGTCAGAGACGTACAGCATGGGAAACAGACCCTTCGGTCGAACTTGACTGTGCTGATCAGATACAGTCGGTTCTGTTTTAACACAATAGTTCCATTCTCGTGCGACCTTGCGTTATAGGAAAATCGCGCAATAGCTGTGCCATTTGGGGCTGGAATCGCGTTATAGCCAACACAGGGCCAGGAAAGTTTGTGTTCTACAAATAACGGTCTAAATTCTTCAATTGTGTTAACAAGTATTCGTTCAACCTGAATTGGCTTTATAAGCAGAATCAACTGTATCCTAGATTAATCTAGTCCCATTTGCCAGCATTTGGCCCATATCCCCCCCCATACCCTTCCTATTCATATATTCATCCAGCTGCCTTTTAAACGTTGCAATTGTACCAGCCTTCCAACTTCCTCTGGCAGCTCGTACCATACACGTACCATCCTCTGTGTGAAAAAGTTGCCCCTTAGGTTCCTTTTAAGCCTTTCCTCTCTCACCCTAAACCTATGCCCTCTAGTTTTGGATCTCCAACCCCCAGGGAAAAGACCTTGTCTATTTACCCTATCCATGATTTTATAAACCTCTAAGGTCACCCCTCAGCCTCTGATGCTCCAGGGAAAACAGCCCCGGTCTATTCAGCCTCTCCCTATAAGGTCAAACCCTCCAGTCCCGTTGTAATTTTTTTCTGAACCCTTTCAAGTTTCGAAACATCCTTCCCCTGGGAGGGAGACCAGAATTGAACACAATATTCCAAAATTGGCCGAACCAATGTCCTGTCCAGCTGCAACATGACCACCCAACTCCAATACTCAATGCACTGACCTTAAAAGGCAAATATATTAAACACCCTCTTAAACAAGGAGTTTATCCTGTCTACTTATGGTTCCAATTAATTTGTCACAAAGATTGAACTTGTCAAGTTCAACACCCCTTACAAAACAGAGTGTCACCCATGTCTAATAAGCTCAAAGCCACATCCTTTTGCTTGTCACACCATCTCCTATCTGCTCAATACAGTTTACAGATTCCAATTACCTCTGGAATGTTACACAAGTGCACTCTCTCAAGCAGTGATGGCAGGCTATTGGAATGTGTGGGACATCAGAGTCAAGCCCAGACTCATCCAACGTTAAACACCACCCCGAGCCAGAATGAAAATAAACCGAACTGCTCAGCTGGTCTGGCAGCATCAGTGGAGAGAGAAACAGAGCCGGCATTTCAGATCTGCAACCCTTCACCAGGTCCCACAAACCCCCGGTCTCAGTGTGTGACTTTGATACAGAGTACCCGGGCACTGGGCACAGGGCTGGTTCCATTCTCCACCCTTAAGTGCAGAGAAATTCTCACAGAGTGATGAAAGAAATCTTCAGTTAGGAGAATGGGCGATAAAGTCATTTCAGAAAGAAATAAACCTGCCCAACAGCGCAAGAAAGAAACTTCAAACATCGCAGCGAAGGGAACAAAGTCCGAGATTCCCCCCCCCCCCAACCTGGCAGGAGGTTGTATGCATCAATTGGAACAATATCTTACCTGTTAGGTGTTGGGCAATATTCCAAATTGGCAAGGGTGGAACTGACCGAAGTCTCAACTTCTTTATTGTTCCGTGGAACGCACAGAGAGATGGAAGGTTGTTTATTTTTTAAAAAGCATTCTTGGAGGAGTACGATTTTGAAATTGTTTATTCAGCAAATTCTCAATGAGTCACTCATTACAGGTCAGACCTGTGTGCCTACAAGGAACTTGTATTGCATTCAAAGAGCAAGGACCTGGTGCATCGTTTTGACACAAAGACCAAACCTATCCCAAGTCACTTAGCGACGAGGATAAAGCAAAACCAAAGTAAACAGCAACGTCCCAAGTTTCAATGGGAATGGGAATGAGGCAAGCAGGGATTGACGCAAGTCACAAAACTGCACTTGTGTGGTGGAAGTTATGCAAAGCATGGCATCTTATTTAATTCATTCATGGGATGTGGGTGTTGCTGGTTTGGCTGGCATTTGTTGCCCATCCCTAGTTGACCTGGAGAAGGTGGTGGTGAACTACCCTCTTGAACCATTTCAGTCCACCTGCTGAGGGTTGACCCAAAACACCCTTAGGAAGGGAGTTCCACCTGATGACAGTGAAGGAACATATTCGTACAAGTTACAAAAGGAAGCCCAAGAGATGGCAACTGGAGAAAATTTACTCCACAGCATGGAAAATTGCCCAGGTATATCCTGTTTCGATCCAGCCAAATGTTACTCCATCAGACCAAGTGACCAAAGGGGTCATTGTTAGTCTTCTCCAGCAGCATTTCACATGATAATCTGCTTCCCGACACTCAGTCTCTGAGACCGCTCTGCTTCAAATCCCAGTTTTGGCCTCTGTGATGGTCCAAACAAGGGCAATGCAAGAGCTAAATTCAGGAGGGGAGGAGGCATGACTACCTTCAATAACAAGCCAGCATTTAATCCACTAGAACACCACAGAGCCCTGGAAATGGAAACCCAGGGGAAACCTCTTACAGCCTTACCTGGCACAAAGGAAGATGATTGTGGGAGCTTGGTCATCTCAGCACCAGGACATCTCTGCAGGATTATCTCATGGTAGATATTGT